>NC_079167.1:21561090-21683590 GCF_947568905.1 Ostrea edulis | reverse complement strand
GTATACCTTGGTTTGGGTCAGTTTACGCTTTTTTAAAAGCGTAAACTGACCCAAACCAAATTATACTCGTATAACTTGCCCCAGAATTAAAGTCATTCCTTAAATACATAAATTTCTTCTGTACAACTTCACTAGTATTCAGTTTGAATACTTACCCCTTTGCAGCTGACCATCTTACAATTGTGTCTTTGTCTTTGAGTCCACTAAGCAAATACTCTACAAAATACAGAAGAAATCAAGGTGATGCAACAATAATGACATCTATTACATCCGAAATGCTGAATATTCAACAGTCATGAGATCTGTAAACTCAACACAGTCATGAGATCTGTAAACTCAACAGTCATGAGATCTGTAAACTCAACACAGTCATGAGATCTGTAAACTTAACAGTCTTCAGATCTGTAAACTCAACAGTCATCAGATCTGTAAACTCAACAGTCATCAGATCTGTAAACTCAACATGGTCATGAGATCTGTATACTCAACACAGTCATAAGATAATCAATGTCACCAATTATACAAATCAACCCTTGCTTTCTTTGTATATCATACAAAAAACCACGACATTTATTCCTTCATTAACATTTAATATACAGTAAAATACTCTTATAACGAACACGCTTTTAATGAATATACGCTTATTACGAAATTATTTATTCCCCTATGAGAGGAAAATAACAAAAATTTCATTGGATATAATGAAGTATCATTAATATAACAAACTTGTTTTCACTGTTCCTGGAGGTTCGCTATAACCAAGTTTTACTGTATGCAATATAGCACTATTACGTAAAGGAACAGAAAAAGTCTATGTCAGACAAAATAAGAATATGTACAGTTTTTTAAAATGAAATTTTGTGTGTAACATTCCTTACCTATGACATCTTCCAGCTCCTCTGCAATATCATATCCTTCCTCTTCTTCCACATCCTGTTTCTGATTCATCTGTTGGACGACCCCCTCCTTCTGAAGATTGTCCAACAATGAACGATTTCCACGCTGGTATCTTTGAAAACCATCAAATTTACTTTTCATTGTTATATCTTTGACAACAACAAAATCTGCACTGTACTAGATAAATTTAAATACTGTAGGTCCTCATAACTAAATTTTTCTGACTGAATCAATATTTTGCAATAATTCAGTGAACAAAACAAACACTGTACCTCCACGTGGCGACTCTGGCCTTGAGAAATATCAATCCAAGTCTTTGGGTGACTTTGATTGAAGCCTTCCGCAGAAGCGTGTTCTTGCTCTTATGCAATTCCAACTTCTCCACAACTCGGAGCACAGGTTCAGCTGAGAAATATACACAGTTACTTTAGACAGCTCTATCATTTATCCAAGAATATTTACATTCAATAGATCTTTTATTTTATATTTCTATTGAAATTGGCATTGCTTTCATCAGCAACAATGAATGTATGTTTCTTGCAAACTAGTACGATCCGGTTTTTAGTACCACCTGTCAGTGTAATCATTACCAAATATGTAGTGTCATCAAGGTCAAAGGGTGAATTGACTGTTCCATTTAAGTCAACTTTAAGATATTTCAATACTTAAGGTAGAGATTGATAGGTTGATGCTAAAAAATTTAACCATTGAATTTTTTTTATTTTGATATATGTTTATGATGAAGCTTCGATATAAAACATAATAAAAAATCAATGTAGGTAATCGACCTTGTTTTTGAGAAATATGGCGATTTTAATAACACCTTCCTTTGTCCTTGTAAAGCGTAAAATGTGAAGAAAAATAAGTAGAGAGCAATATACAAATAGAGCTGTAACATTTTTATTGTAAAAAGGATCATAACTTGTCATATATGGTTCCAAACAACCTTTCACATAATTGTATATTACACATCAATTTCAAGTTCAGCAATCATTATTAACATGCAACAACATTACTTAAACAGAGCTACATTGGTTAATTACCTTAAAACAGTGCACAATATTTGCACACAGAGTCATACCTTTGCTTAAGCTGCAAAAATATTACCCATCAAATTTCTTATTTTATTTCATTAAGTGGTCAGTCTATTAGTAAGTAAAATATATGAAAAAAATTATACACCATAATGGGGTTCAATATGGAACTAGCAAAAAATTCCTAACCCCACCCCCTTTTTACAAACTACACATTTTCGTAAGAAAAAGGGTTATTAAAAGATGTTGTAAACAATCCATCAAAAACAGCTTGCTGAAATTCGAAGATTCTTTGTAATACCTTTTTTAAATTAATAAATATAATACAGAAAGTATGTATTTCAAATTTTAGCTTATATTTTGTTGTAGTTCTCGTTGTTGACCTTTGTGCACTTACACTCAGAATATAGATTTATCATATGTCATCATATTTGATGATTAATATCAAGAGTTTTTCCAAATAAAAATCCCCACAAAAAATTGAAATACAATTTATATTTGTTAAAACAAATGTCTCCATTACAACCCAACCCCTTTAATATACTACATGGTATGGAGGAGAAAGAATGATCAGGAACATAGACGTCATGAATTGCACTCGGCGCATTGAGAAGAAAGATTCAGCCAGCAGAGATAAACTACTGATCTTTTCCTAACTTAAAATGTTTAAGCATTCCCAAATTACCTCTTTGAAAATTGAACATGACAATAAGGTTTCTATAAGCTATTTCAGGGGCGGATCAGGAATTGAAGTTGGGGTGGGGGGGGGGGGGGTGCAACTGTGTGAGGCAGGGGTCTGGGGGCCGCCTTGAAGGGGGGGGGGGGGGGCGATTCCCCAGGAACTCCTGGATTTTGCAGATTTTATAGGGCTTAAAATATGTCTCCTATGTAGTCATTTTTATTATTTTCTGTCATTTCTAATAAGGTGAAATTAATAAAATAACGCAAATTTTAAAGGCATAGGGTCTATATTTTATCTTAAAAATGATATCACAATATTTTGCAAGAAGAACTCCAAAAAACAAATTTGTAGTATTAATTATGAGTTATCTATAGCTGCAGCGCTTTGAAATTGAAGTCATTTTGACGTTTTAGCCCTTTATAAAAAATTTGTCTGGAGGACAATATATTAAACTGGTACCCCGCTAATTGGTGGCTACACACAAACATAAGAGATGCGAAGTCAACAGAGTACCAGTTTAGGCAAATGAGAACAGGGAATTATTTTGTAATTACTATCGTATCCAATGTGTTTGTAAACATTCTGAAGAACGTTTTGTGATTTTCTAGTTATGATCTTTAATTTCGCCACCTTTTTGGATCGTGCAAAATTTTACCAATGTCTTAGACCCTATGCCTTTAAGGGTTTTTGGAAAAAATAGCAGTTCTCCCACTAAAAGTAATTCAATAAATCAAAAGATTTTGTCAGACATTTATTTCTCTGAGAGTGGAGGAAATTATGGCTTCTTTTATCGTAGATATTTCTCTAAACAAGAGACCACGATTTATTTTAAACTTGAAAATTTTAGGGGGCTCGCGCCGGTTGCCCCCCCCCCCCCCCCCCCCTCCCCACCCCTTATATCCGCCAATGCATTTATGTATGTGCTCTTGCAATTGACCTTTTTGCACTCACAATGATTGCATTAATACTTAGTTATTTTTCATACATTTTTTTTTATAATAACCAGACACGATTACCTATTATAAGAAATTGATATGATTATACAGCATAGTGCACCAAATATGTTTAAATAGGCCTAACAACTTTATATTTAATATCAATGGAAAGATTTCCACCCAATCAACCCATGGATTGATTGATTGTATCTTGTTTAACGTCTCTCGAGAGAATTTTTTACTCATATGGAGACGTTACCAAGACCGGTGAACGGCTTTAAATTTAGGCCTTTGCTCGGCGCTTACGGCCATTGAGCAGTGAGGGTTCTTTAGCGTGCCACATCTACTGTGACACTGGGCATCCGTTTTGAAGGTCATCTCCGAGGACCAGTGACATTCACACCTGATGCCGAGCGTTTGGCAATGAAACTGTCACTACCTGTTTCAACAACTCAGGTCTGTCGAGGCCGGGATTCGAACCCTGGCCTTCCGCATGCGGGGCGAACGCTCTAACCTCTAGACCACCACCGCGGCTCGACCCATTGATCTCAAGGCTCATATCAGCTATCTTGCTCTCACAAATATATATGTCTCTTCATAAGTTTATGAGTCCTACTTGTAGTCTCACACTGAAACAAAAGCTCGCTTGGATAACTTAGAATGCACGCATATTGCATTCACAGTATATATGCACTGTGTGTGTAAGGGGGGTGGGGGTAGAAAATGAGAAATTCAAACACGTTGATTAAAGTTATAAAATTGGTGTTTTATTTTCATTTAGAAATGTTTACTGAATTTGATATATCAAAAACTTAGAATAATCAACAATGACACTTCCTCTATATTTATTCAATATTATTGTCTTAAAAAAGACATGTAATACATGAGTACATGTACTTGTTTTCCATTAAATTCACACTTTAGAATAGTATGTTGCACAATATATCCATTGCTCTGGGCTCACAAATACATTATTGATTCTATCCAAGTCCCACATTTTGCAGAAGTTCTTGAATTTTCTCTGTAACCTGTAAAGTTGTGGGGTCCAGGGGATATGACATCATCAATGTAAATGAAGTACCTGTTATAAAAAATATATTCTGTATATTCAAATATTGAAAAAAAGATGAATATCTAATATACTAAGAATTGTCTTTATAAATGTCTGGTGTTAAAATGAAAAATTCTATCTTACTAAGATAGAAAATATTGTACCTTTCTTGGTGATTTTCATGACAAATTGCTGTTGAAGTTGTTGGCTGGAAGCCCATTTCAACTTGCACTGGTCCTTAGGATGATGCTTAGAAAAAAATCATCATAATTAATATTTGCACAGTCAGTATTAATCATTAATTATACTGTGTCAGACAATGTCAATTTTAAAATTGTGTGTCTCAATGCATGTTCAGTGAACTTTAAAATGCTGATATATTGAAAATTACACACATAACATGTATTTTATTCGTTAATTTTTAAAATCTTGTCTGAAATCAGTATTACATATGTAACACTACATGTATGTTAAATGTGTGCAGTGCAGCAATGTGAACTCTTGCAGTAGTAGTACATCTGCATGATTGTTATTTATTTCATATTGTTATAGTTACCTTCTATTTAAACTGTACATACCCTCCCACCCCCGGGTCCTTAATGAGGTGAATAAACATCATAATTATCATATTACAATATGAGATGACAGATATGTTTTCATAAACTGCCAGTTCATTCTAATAATATCAAAACAAGTCAACTCTAGATTTATCAGACCTGTCTCCTTTACGGAGTGTGGGTCAAGAGAAGGACATACATATCTTATTTTCATACAAGACATTTATTTGCCTATGAGGGAGGCTTGTGATTTTACAAATATTTTAAATAAAGTTTTGTAGACCTACATGCTTGTATGAAACATGAAACCCCAGATTTGAAATATCTCTTAGGTCAATGAAATTTCAAGATACTATAAGTACTATCATTTATACCAAATAGAATTTTAGTGCAACACTCCCCCCCCCCCCCCAACTTGTGAGAGCCCTATTTTTTTTCAAATCTGGCATATACATGACATCCATTTACATGCACATGTAGGAGTTATATTTTGGGCACATATGGAATACATAAATGCACAAAAAATGAAACAGCTCCAAGTTGTGCGTTTATAGATGTTATTATAAAATCGCGTTGTGAAATAGCAGAGGAAAAATGGGTTGAATACAAATTCAATTTGCCATTTTTTTCACTTACCAAACGAAATTATGATTTCGTTGTCCACGTTGAATGCATCCATCGAATTCCTCTTTTCTCAGAAGAAACTTTGTTTAAACTCTCAATGACTACATAAACAGTATTGAAACTCGCAGCACTCGGACATCACGATCACGCTACATCAACAACTTTGTTTACGTAGCGCAGCTATGCATGGTGGTGAATTTCGTGAGGTAAAAAGTGCCATTCTGCACGGACAAAACATTTAGTCCACTATTATTACATTGACGTATTCCTAATCTAAACTATGGCCAAATTTCTCTATCTTTCGTCGAGACGACCCTCTCAATCATCGATTCAGTCACAGCAACAACTTGTACTTTCGGAACCCCTTTTTGTTTTTCAACTACTCTATGGCGATGTACGGAATTCCGAAAAATAATTTCACGTGAAAATACACGATTTTTACTGATCACGTGGTTGCTATCGGTCTCTACCTTAAATCTAGTTTATATTTTTTTAAAAATACATAAAAATATAAATATAAACAATAAAATGTCTTTCTTTGTTTTTTCATCAGGTGATGAAGGTAGCAATCATTGCAAAAAAATTTACATAACCCACGCAAGCGGGTTATGAATTTTTTCTACAATGCTAGCTACCTTCATCACCCGATGAAACAACAAAGAAAGCATTTTATTGTTTAAATGTTACACTCTCATTATTTTTCATAATTATCACTTTTGTACAGCTGATTTTTCAACCCATTCTTACCAAACTGCAGCAGATCTTCTCTTTTTCCGAGTTTAAAAAGTAAACCTAGCATTGTTAACACACCCCCAACCTGGCTGTTCCCAACAATCGTGTCCACTACAAAGTACCAAACAAAGTTTTAATATCGAGGAGATACAATGCAAACAAGAGGTACTGTGAGCAATGCTCACTAAGAATACCCCCCGCTTACCCCAATCTCCCAAAGGGTGTTGGCAATAGGTAAAACTTCAGTATTATGATCCAAAAGGTATCTAGGAACACAGCATCTCCATGCGATGAAAAAAGCCATTAAAGAATTTAAATGGAAACCATATTGCTACTTTGATGTCCAGTGCACGTGACCTTTGACCTTTTGACCCCAAAATCAATAGGGAACATCTTCATCCCATGGGTAGTCCATATGTATGATATGGTGACTGTAAGTGGAAAGGATAACGCTTTAGAGCCCGGAAACCATATTGCTACTTCGATGTCCGGTGCGCTTGACCTTTGACCTTTTGACCCCAAAATCAATAGGGAACATCTTCATCCCATGGGTAGTCCATATGTATGATATGGTGACTGTAGGTGGAAAGGATAACGCTTTAGAGCCCGGAAACCATATTGCTACTTCGATGTCCAGTGCGCTTGACCTTTGACCTTTTGACCCCAAAATTGATAGGGAACATCTTCATCCCATGGGTAGTCCATATGTATGATATGGTGACTGTAGGTGGAAAGGATAACACTTTAGAGCCCGGAAACCATATTGCTACTTTGATGTCCAGTGCGCTTGACCTTTGGACCCCAAAATTGATAGGGAACATCTTCATCCCATGCGTAGTCCATATATATGATATGGTGATGGTAGGTGGAAAGGATAATGCTTTAGAGCCCGGAAACCATTGCGTCTACAGACGGACGGACGGACAGACAGACGGACAACCCGATTCCAGTATACCCCCCCACAACTTGTTGCTGGGGGTATAATAATTTCTGAGACATTCATACTCTAGTACTGTAGAATCATTTAAATTCCTGGTGCCAATTTTCTTGGATTACTGAATTTTTACGGGTTCGTAGGGACGTAATTTCGTGGATTTATATATTTGTAATATATATTGTATCTATATAATATATATTGTATATTCGTTGAGGATGTAAATTCGTGGGTGAGGGGTACCCACGAATTCCACGAAAATTGAGCCACCACGAATTCTAATGATTCCAAAGTATACATACTGTTTGAGACATTCATACTCTAGTATACATACTGTTTGAGACATTCATACTCTAGTATACATACTGTTTGAGACATTCATACTCTAGTATACATACTGTTTGAGACATTCATACTCTAGTACATACATACTATTTGCAACATTCATACTCTAGTATACATACTGTTTGCAACATTCATACTCTAGAATACATACTGTTTGCATTGTGAAGAACTTGCAAGGACCAGTCCAGGAACTCTGGTAATTTATCTCGTCGAACATCCGGCCGAGTACAGAACTTTGCAGCGAGAAAGGCAGCAGCATCTCGACATTTGTCATTGACTGTCAGATAAACCTGTATCACACAAAAAATCAAACATCCAAAGTCTGAAATTCAGAAAACATTAACCTTAATCGACCCTAATTCAGAATGAATTAAGCTAACACCAACCTTAAACATCCCCAATCAATTCAGAAATTTTTGGCTGAAATAAATACACGCCCTTTCTCTGACTTGTGTTGGAGCTGACCTGAAGAATTTCTTACCCTGGCAGTGTTCAGGATTCTGTCCATCACAGGCTGTTTTTTCTCCCCGTCCTCAGAGGCAACATTACTATCCAATCGGACCATGTCAAATGGAATCATACACACAACCGAAATCCACAGCAACAACATATACCGACTCTCCCAGGTCTGTTCAACAAAACAACATTCTACTTAAATACAACCATCAGTAAAGATTTATCAAGAGGCCCAAGGGCCATGTCACTGACATGAGTAACTGTATTTTCCCACCTGAAATGTTAAATCCCAATTGAGGCCTAGATTCAAGGTTTTTGGCAATAAAAAACTTAAATACACACTACACAAGGATGCTTCCATCATATTAAATCTAACACATTGTTAAAGAATTTTACTTCTGTAGTTCCAGAGGTCGTGGTGTGAATAATCTACACTACATGAGGATGTCTGTGTCTTGTGCCCCTGTGATGCTTGAGAAGAAGATTTTTAAAGGATTTTGTTATATATTCCTATGTAAAACACTGAAACCTCTATTGTTATATATTCCTATGTAAAACATTGAAACCTCTATTGTTATATATTCCTATGTAAAACTTTAACCTCTATTGTTATATATTCCTATGTAAAACATTGAAACCTCTATTGTTATATATTCCTATGTAAAACATTGAAACCTCTATTGTTATATATTAATATGTAAAACATTGAAACCTCTATTGTTATATATTCCTATGTAAAACATTGAAACCTCTATTGTTATATATTCCTATGTAAAACATTGAAACCTCTATTGTTATATATTCCTATGTAAAACATTGAAACCTCTATTGTTATATATTAATATGTAAAACATTGAAACCTCTATTGTTATATATTCCTATGTAAAACATTGAAACCCCTATTGTTATATATTAATATGTAAAACATTGAAACCTCTATTGTTATATATTCCTATGTAAAACATTGAAACCCCTATTGTTATATATTCCTATGTAAAACATTGAAACCTCTATTGTTATATATTCCTATGTAAAACATTGAAACTTCTATTGTTATATATTCCTATGTAAAACATTGAAACCCCTATTGTTATATATTCCTATGTAAAACATTGAAACCCCTTGTTATACATTCCTATGTAAAACATTGAAACCTCTATTGTTATATATTAATATGTAAAACATTGAAACCTCTATTGTTATATATTCCTATGTAAAACATTGAAACCCCTATTGTTATATATTCCTATGTAAAACATTGAAACTCCTATTGTTATATATTCCTATGTAAAACATTGAAACCCCTATTGTTATATATTCCTATGTAAAACATTGAAACCTCTATTGTTATATATTCCTATGTAAAACATTGAAACCTCTATTGTTATATATTCCTATGAAAAACATTGAAACTCCTATTGTTATATATTCCTATGTAAAACATTGAAACCTCTATTGTTATATATTAATATGTAAAACATTGAAACCCCTATTGTTATATATTCCTATGTAAAACATTGAAACTCCTATTGTTATATATTCCTATGTAAAACATTGAAACCCCTATTGTTATATATTCCTATGTAAAACATTGAAACCTCTATTGTTATATATTCCTATGTAAAACATTGAAACCTCTATTGTTATATATTCCTATGTAAAACATTGAAACCTCTATTGCTATATATTCCTATGTAAAACATTGAAACCCCTATTGTTATATATTCCTAGGTAAAACTTTTGTACACTTATAGTCATATATTCCTATGTAAAACATTGAAACCTCTATTGTTATATATTCCTATGTAAAACATTGAAACCTCTATTGTTATATATTCCTATGTAAAACATTGAAACCTCTATTGTTATACATTCCTATGTAAAACATTGAAACCCCTATTGCTATATATTAATATGTAAAACATTGAAACCTCTATTGTTATATATTCCTATGTAAAACATTGAAACCTCTATTGTTATATATTCCTATGTAAAACATTGAAACCCCTATTGTTATATATTCCTATGTAAAACATTGAAACCTCTATTGTTATATATTAATATGTAAAACATTGAAACCCCTATTGTTATATATTCCTATGTAAAACACTGAAACCTCTATTGTTATATATTCCTATGTAAAACATTGAAACCTCTATTGTTATATATTAATATGTAAAACATTGAAACCTCTATTGTTATACATTCCTATGTAAAACATTGAAACCCCTATTGCTATATATTAATATGTAAAACATTGAAACCTCTATTGTTATATATTCCTATGTAAAACTTTTGTACACTTATAGTAACATATTCCTAGGTAAAACATTAACCTCTATTGTTATATATTCCTATGTAAAACATTGAAACCCCTATTGTTATATATTCCTATGTAAAACATTGAAACCTCTATTGTTATATATTCCTATGTAAAACTTTTGTACACTTATAGTAACATATTCCTATGTAAAACATTGAAACCTCTATTGTTATATATTCCTATGTAAAACTTTTGTACACTTATAGTAACATATTCCTATGTAAAACATTGAAACCCCTATTGTTATACATTCCTATGTAAAACATTGAAACCCCTATTGTTATATATTCCTATGTAAAACATTGAAACCTCTATTGTTATATATTCCTATGTAAAACTTTTGTACACTTATAGTAACATATTCCTATGTAAAACATTGAAACCTCTATTGTTATATATTAATATGTAAAACATTGAAACCTCTATTGTTATATATTAATATGTAAAACATTGAAACCCCTATTGTTATATATTAATATGTAAAACATTGAAACCTCTATTGTTATATATTCCTATGTAAAACATTGAAACCCCTATTGTTATATATTCCTATCTAAAACATTGAAACCTCTATTGTTATATATTCCTATGTAAAACATTGAAACCCCTATTGTTATATATTCCTATGTAAAACATTGAAACCTCTATTGTTATATATTCCTATGTAAAACATTGAAACCTCTATTATTATACATTCCTATGTAAAACATTGAAACCCCTATTGTTATATATTCCTATGTAAAACATTGAAACCCCTATTGTTATATATTCCTATGTAAAACATTGAAACCTCTATTGTTATATATTCCTATGTAAAACTTTTGTACACTTATAGTAACATATTCCTATGTAAAACATTGAAACCTCTATTGTTATATATTAATATGTAAAACATTGAAACCCCTATTGTTATATATTAATATGTAAAACATTGAAACCTCTATTGTTATATATTCCTATGTAAAACATTGAAACCTCTATTGTTATATATTCCTATGTAAAACATTGAAACTTCTATTGTTATATATTCCTATGTAAAACTTTTGTACACTTATAGTAACATATTCCTAGGTAAAACATTGAAACCTCTATTGTTATACATTCCTATGTAAAACATTGAAACCTCTATTGTTATACATTCCTATGTAAAACATTGAAACCTCTATTGTTATATATTAATATGTAAAACATTGAAACCCCTATTGTTATATATTCCTATGTAAAACATTGAAACCTCTATTATTATACATTCCTATGTAAAACATTGAAACCCCTATTGTTATATATTCCTATGTAAAACTTTGAAACCTCTATTGTTATATATTCCTATGTAAAACATTAAAACCTCTATTGTTATACATTCCTATGTAAAACATTGAAACCTCTATTGTTATATATTCCTATGTAAAACATTGAAACCTCTATTGTTATATGTTCCTATGTAAAACATTGAAACCCCTATTGTTATATATTCCTATGTAAAACATTAAAACCTCTATTGTTATATATTCCTATGTAAAACACTGAAACCTCTATTGTTATATATTCCTATGTAAAACATTGAAACCTCTATTGTTATATATTAATATGTAAAACATTGAAACCTCTATTGTTATATATTCCTATGTAAAACACTGAAACCTCTATTGTTATATATTCCTATGTAAAACATTGAAACCTCTATTGTTATATATTAATATGTAAAACATTGAAACCTCTATTGTTATATATTCCTATGTAAAACACTAAAACCTCTATTGTTATATATTCCTATGTAAAACTTTTGTACACTTATAGTAACATATTCCTATGTAAAACATTGAAACCCCTATTGTTATACATTCCTATGTAAAACATTGAAACCCCTATTGTTATATATTCCTATGTAAAACATTGAAACCTCTATTGTTATATATTAATATGTAAAACATTGAAACCCCTATTGTTATATATTCCTATGTAAAACATTGAAACCTCTATTGTTATATATTCCTATGTAAAACATTGAAACCCCTATTGTTATATATTCCTATGTAAAACACTGAAACCTCTATTGTTATATATTCCTATGTAAAACATTGAAACCCCTATTGTTATATATTCCTATGTAAAACATTGAAACCCCTATTGTTATACATTCCTATGTAAAACATTGAAACCCCTATTGTTATATATTCCTATGTAAAACATTGAAACCTCTATTGTTATATATTCCTAGGTAAAACTTTTGTACACTTATAGTAACATATTCCTATGTAAAACATTAACCTCTATTGTTATATATTCCTATGTAAAACATTGAAACCTCTATTGTTATATATTCCTATGTAAAACATTGAAACCTCTATTGTTATATATTCCTAGGTAAAACATTGAAACCTCTATTGTTATACATTCCTATGTATAACATTGAAACCTCTATTGTTATATATTCCTATGTAAAACATTAACCTCTATTGTGACCCCACCATGGTCCCAGGACTCACACTTAAATCTACATCCCATAAGGAAGCTTCATATCAGTTTTGTTCTCTGGTTCAGTAGTTCTTGAAAGAAGATTTTTTCTTAATTATCTCCCCTTTGAAGGGTCATGGCCCTTCATTTACATAAACTTGAATTCTCATTACTCGAGAATGCTTTTTGGCAAGTTTGAAATTAGATAAGTGGTTTTCAGGAAGAAGTCCAAATGTAAAAAGTTTACGGACAGGCGACATACAAATAACTTGAGCTTTTAGCTAAGGTAGGTTTCTTCAGGACACTTTACAGTGCGTTTTTTACGGGGGGGGGGGGGGGGGGGGGGGGGGGGGGGGGGGCTGACTTGGGGCCAAATATTGGCCCCAGTCCCATTCCGAAATACCCTGAAATTTTCCCAAAATCTGACTGAAAAAAATACCAATCATAAATTCCCAAAATTATTTGTATGACGTATCTAAACAAAATGTTTATATTATGTACACTTTATCTATTATGGCACTTCTGGTGATAAAAACCTCATGATTTCTGGTACAGTGGACACTGTCACAGTACTGGTATATGAAGCATTGATTCTAAATGTATGATTGATGAATATCACAAATTTTCATTAAAAATGAATTTTCCCAATTATTTTGTTTTGTCACTAATTTTCCCAATTGTAAGGGCCCCGGGTCCCATTCCCTAAGTATTGAAAAAAAAACACTGCTGAGTTTGTATTCATGAAGTTGATTCTATATGCAGTATTTTAATTCAACAATTTTGAGTTAATTCTATATCAAGCATGTTGATTTAAAAATTGAATGTAGCCGAGTCGATTTTATAGAGCATGTTAATTTAACAAAGTATTAAACATACCTGAAAATCTTGAGGATTCTGTTGTTTCATTTCTGACAAAACTGGTTCCACATCTGCCACTTCGTGAGGAAAATATCGAATGACAATTTTAAAGCCTCTCATCTGCATAAACAAGTAATCATGAAATTAATTACAAGATCAGCTGATACTGTACATAAAACTAATTCTGTAATGATGTAGTATTTGTAGACGTTTATAAAATACATACATAACGAGAACACATATCATAAACCATGAAAATATCAAAGATAATTTACATACAGATAAGAACTACCTAAAAATAGACCATTAACACTTGTGCATTATTAAGAATCAAAATAATATTTCAGATGTATTTGTAGGCCTCGGTACTGTTAATTTACCTTTGTGATGAGATACGGGTATTTATAGGCCTCTTGTTAATTATGACTTACCTTTGTGATCAGATACAGGTATTTATAGACATGTTAATTATGACTTACCTTTGTGATGAGATACAGGTATTTATAGACCTTCTGTTAATTACGACTTACCTTTGTGATAAGATACAGGTATTTATAGACATGTTAATTATGACTTACCTTTGTGATCAGATACAGGTATCTATAGACCTTCTGTTAATTACAACGTACCTTTGTGATAAGATACAGGTATTTATAGACCTTCTGTTACTTATGACTTTCCTTTGTGATAAGATACAGGTATCTATAGACATGTTAATTATGACTTACCTTTGTGATCAGATACAGGTATCTATAGACCTTCTGTTAATTACAACGTACCTTTGTGATGAGATACAGGTATTTAAAGGCCTCCTGTTTCAATGCAGGTGGATATCTTGGGTTTCTTACAGTGTCCACTATCTGCATCATTAAAGATTCTACAACATACAAAACTTGTTCAGTGTACACCACACAAAACTTTGTTCAGTATCTGAAAATTTTTCATGCAAAATTTGCAAATGTTAGATGGATATGAAAATTACACATGACATACCTAGGTGAGGATCAATGAGGTGTGGCTGTTCTTGATATTTATCAACAATAACTACAAGAATAGAGAATATATACAAGGAAACTGTAAGTAAACCTAAGCCAATACGGGATATCGGAACTAGAAATATTGGAACTCTTCAGAAAGAGAAGTTACAAAAATTATGCATCACTTGGGCAACTCTGGTATACAAATTAGTAATGACTCAAGACGACTCATTTCTGATACAAAAATATTGGCCTGGTTTGAAGATTATTTTTCGGAATGTTGCAAATGAATGGCCAAAACATGAGTTATTGGATTATAATTTTGATGTTTGGTAGCAGAGATAAAACAAAAGGAAAAGTCTATTTCCTACACCGTATGCAATTGTGTGGATATTTACTTTATGAGATTTTTTCCAGTCATTTAAACAACCGACTGCTATGATATGATATAATTAATCACAATAAATTATTTATAAATCGATCTCCAGAAACGTACATGCTGCAACACTTCTGCCCCCCACCCCTCTTCGTTTTCCTGAGATTGCGTTAAATTATCATATACATTAAAGTTTGTTATTAGTACATGCAAAGATCGATTCATTAGCTGGTCATTTGATATAGTAGCGGTAAATGGTAGAGGAAATGCAAAGTTCAACTCATGAACTAAAGAATACCCCCCCCCCCAACCCCCAACCCAACCCAACCCTTACGATTTAGGGGGTTGGGCAGAACTGCTTTTCCTGTTAACTAAGATTTTTCATATAAATATAATGGCACTATTTATCTTTGTTTGTTTCCCACCCCTCAACTTTCAAAAAATGACGATAAAATGTGCCTGAACTCACTATATCTGATAGCAAGTAAGTAACATGTGCTTGTTTGATGAAAATTTGCCCAAGTTAACGCAGAAAACATGATCTCGTTGAACATACTAAATATTAAAACCAGGATGGAATACGCCAGTTTCGAGATACGAACTCTTCTGTATAGGAGGTGCATTTAGTGGAACTTTGAATGCCTAAGTGGGACAGAGTGGATATACAGCCAACGAGGAAGACGATGAAATGTATTAAAAGTGGCTTCTCTTTAAATATGTAAATGTGGGAAATACTAAATACTATCGAAAGAAATGTTTTACCGAAGTAGAAACGTACAAACAATGTCATATTTGCAAGAAAAATCTTGGATATGGTACTTATGACCAGCGAAATAACGTGATAGGATAAGAATTCTATGTATTTTATTACTCCCTAAATACTTATTACTTACTTAGTTTGTGTATCAGTCGAATTCGGGTTATCAAACAGCGTAAGAGAAACTTACTGAGTAAATTCACTTACACAATGATGCATATCTCTCCCACTCCCGCGTGTAAACAAATTCTTTCGCGCCTTACTATGTACGAGAGTTCTCCAAAGGGAAATAACTCGGACGTATCTCGAAACCGGCGTATTGGAGATGAAATAATGGATCCATTTTCCGTATTCAAATACAAAAACTTTCAGCAATATGTTACATGTATTGAAAACAATTTTGGTCTCGCATCGTTTTTGAGGAGGTGCATTGCAGGTGCTTTTCAACTGAACTGATTAAAATACGGAATTCAAAAACCATTTCAGGACTCATGCAGTACTCAACTCCAGTCTCTGCCTCAAGAACTTCTACCTCACTATCGCCATACAACCTACTACAGTTTTCCAACACACCTGTGATCTTTGGCGTTTTGCCTTTATTTTCTTATATATGTGGTTGCATGTTTGACATATTTTGATTGGATGCAGAGACTTCTCTCAAAAATTAAATTTCTTTAATGACATGAAATGCCCATTTTGCCAATGATGAAGACAAGAGTGTTGTGTTATATCTCAATATATAAGGGCACAAGCAACATGTCATATGTATGATATATATATTTTTAAATTCTTGTCAACAATCAGGCTATATTCACAGTACATTTTTATTAATTGTAGCATATAGACCAATGTTTAAAAAACTGAGTAGATCAAGTATTCTTCTACCTCGCAATTTGTGTGTGTTAATGCCAGAATCTTGATAATTATCATTTTTACTTGCATGTCCTACATTTTGAACTATAGGTCTAGGATTCAGAATGTTAAATTTCTCTAAAAGAAAAACCCCAGAAGCATTTTTTTTTTTTATCAACTTGGAAAACACATCAATGAGCTTAAACATATTGTTGATAGTGATGGTTTTCAGTTAAGAAACTGTCCTCTACAAGTGAATATTAATTAAAAGAAGTCATGATTACGACGGGTAGATTCAATATTTTTATTCAGTTTTAGAGCTGCAGGGACCTGTCACGAAATATCTGCATCAATTTAAATATGACCTTTCTCTATATATAAAGTAATTTTTATTTTCAAAAACATTATAAATATTGAAGGATCTATTTTTTTTATTTTTTTTTTAAACTGTGGTAAATAATCCTGACGAAAAAATAAAAACAAACATGAGACATGATGAGTCATCTGCAAACATTAACAAGCACATACACGTGAATCTTTCGCAGGACGTCTCTCTGGCAATTTGATCATTGTAACTATTTTCTAATGATCCGATCAGGCTCTTCACTTCTTGAATTTCCTTAAATTCTTCTAAAACATGCCCTTTCTCCTGCTCATTTTCCATAGCTTCTTCGGAGGCCGTCATCTTGGATTTTTGTTAAATCGTTCTTCGGCTGTTTCAAATTAACATAATTTTTTGTTTTAGCTCACCCGGTCCAAATATTTTTGACAACGGGATTATCACAGACCACAGGAGTTTGAAATTTTATCAATAAAGTCAATAAAATTCACTTGATTGACCAAGCCATGAGCTATGCTATGCTAACGCATAGCTCATGGCTTGGTCAATCAAGTGAATTTTATTGACTTTATTGATAAAATTTCAAACTCCTGTGCACAGACATAATATAATTATATAATATGTGGAATGAAATTGATATGGGGAATTTTTGGCTGGACCAGGAATCAAACATATTGAGTCTGGTGCTCTATTCACTGAGCTATCCAGGCCGATATATAGCTCTAAATACTACATTCCTCCCTCAATAATATCATGATTTTGATACAGATATATAATGAGAACTTCATTGACATTAATTTAATTTACATCTTTATAAATATATATCACAGAATTCTTTATATCAATTGATGAAATCATTTGAAATAATCTAAATATGGTTCTATATATCAATAACTTAATTCTTTATATTTTTTTTTTTTTTTTTGTGTTATTGATTTTTAAAAGTATTTCAAATTTATAGCTATTTAATTAATCAAATTGATGTACTTGAAATCAGACATGTAAAACCTCTATGATTCACTAAATAAATTTCATTGAGACTGATAAAAATTTGGAATTTTTTTAACATAAACAAATTGAATTATTGATATCAATGAACTTTAATCAAGCATTGATATCAAAATTTCGGTGCCAAATCATGTGACTTTGGCAATGACCTATTACCTGGAAAAATGACGACAAAAGTCAAGACAAGGAAAAATTTTAATTCAAACAAAAATGTAACACCTTTATCAATAACAAATTGTCCAATAACTTATATCAACATTTGAATGATTTTCTCAGGAACAAATCTATACTAAAATTGGTAGTTCTACATGCATGAAATCTATAGAAGCAGTCCAGAACATTGAAAGTTTTTTTTTGGCAGTCAAAATGTTTTTAACTGAAAACAAAAAACTTTGTCAATAATATGTTCTCTGCTTTTATCACACATGTAGTGCTATTTTAGTATAGATTTGTTCCTGAGAATATTCTTCAAATGTTGATATAAGAATTATGAGACAATTTGTTATTAATATAGGTGTTACTTATTGGTATGAATTTTCCCACGTGTTGACTTATTTGGTCGTCATTTTTCCGGGTAATAGGTCATGCCAAAATCACGTGATTCGCCACCGTGAAAATAAACAAGAAATAATATTAAAGAAGTTTGATGTGCAACGTATATTCTCAATATCGATTTTGAATTCAACATGATCATTCATTATTTATTACGATTTTCGGAAGAGCATGAAATTTCAGCATGGCATCTGTTTCAATTTCTTACCCCAGCTATTAAAACATGACAAAAAGGCTTTCTGAATCAACACTAAAAAATCTATGTTGATAACTCAATCATAAAGTTCACTTTGAATGTTGTTAACAGCCATGCATACAAATTGAATTCTATGAGCTTTCATGTCAGAAAAATACATGTATATTTCAGTATCAAACAGAGAAGCAAACTGATTCAATGTAGATAAAGCACCTGTCAAAGTGGTTGGTGGCAACATCATGATTTTTCCAATCAGTAAATTAAGGGTTTGATTGCAACTTTTGATAAGAAATTCAAAAAGTTGTTCAAACAAAATTCCAATTCTACAATTTTGATAGATTGCTAAATTATTCAAGAGTTATTAGAAACTATGCTATCGACCAACACATTTTAGCAAATCCACAATATGACCAAGTGCATTCCCCCTCCCCCTCTCCAAATATTAAATGCTTCATATTTAATATGGATCTGGTATGCACCATTACATGCCAAATTAAAGTTTACAAGAAGAGACCGTTCATAGGTTTAACACAAGCACATTCACCTGAAGCGTGGATAGCCTGTACATGTATGTTGTTGTCGGTTCCTTTTTATTTCCATGCAGAATTACGGGTATTGTCCACACTAGTGGGCCCCCTTCCAGGTATCTGGCTAGCTGCACGCATGGCAGATTTCATCCCAGATCTCCATTTTATCCGTTCATGAGGGTCGGCAGTAGAGAGCTTCCATTCTCTACGATCTTACATAAAATTTTATATATACACAACCCTCTCTCATCTAGATCAAATAAAAAAATATACAACCAATGATTTATATGTGATTTCCCCACCTATTACCTTCAGAAGTTCTGCATAGCTGGTTTCTACTTTCTGTAAGCTTTTGAGATGACCACTTGTGAGATACCAATATATGTAAAGATGTGCAACAAATATATACTCTAAAGAATTTCACAAGTGGTCATCTCAAAGTATAAACTGACTGTTTAGAACGACCTATTTGGGTGATTGGTGGGTAAATCACAATTTTTTTTGAAAAATATGAGTTCAGACTTCTATACTTTTTCATTGCACCAAGAGGGGAGGGGGGAGGGGGTAATGTACACAAGATCTACACAGACTAACCACACTTCAGGTGCCTGAGAGAACATTCAGTAAAATTACTTGTGTATAGAACTATAAATTCTTTCCCATTTATTACGATTTACAGAGAAGTTAATTTACTTCTTTATACTTCAAGTGGAAATATGCAGGTATCTGGAGAGAGAGAGAGAGAGAGAGAGAGAGAGAGAGAGAGAGAGAGAGAGAGATTCATCATACACACATTTTGGTGTAAACATTATTTTAAAAAAACTTATTCCAAAACATTTTGTACAATACTGTAAGGTGTAGCGGTCACCCAGCCAAGTGCTGATCACGCTTGCTCAACTTGCGTGATCAACAAAAGACTATACTACATCATTAGGAAAGTTAGCTCTCTTGCAAGCAGTGTAAGTTCCCTCTATACAGTTCAATACAATACTTATGTCATATTATCCCATCTCAAACTATTATTGTTTAATAGGGTGTTCGTCTGCATTTGAAAAATTTTATCATGATTAGACAATAACTCCCCTAGAGGAATCAGTCGGATATGACACAAAATTTCTTGACAAAGTTTCACGATTGTTTGAAAATTGCAACATCTCTTCTAATACATTCTTGGTAACACCAACTCATGTAAAGAAAAACAATTCAACACAATCATATGTAATCAAATTTATGTATTCATATGCCATCCTTAATCAAATACAATTTACATGTATGGCAAAATTTGTAAAAATTTATTACATGTGTATACACATTCACCAAACACAACTGGATACCACAGCTAATATACAGTTGAACATCGATATCTCAAACATCGATATCTTGAACATCAATAATTCGATATCTCAAACATCGATATCTTGAACATCAATAATTCGATATCTCAAACATTGCTCTCTCAAATACCATAGATATGTCAAAATGAGTTGGAAGTCACAACTACATTTTCTATATGTATTTTAACTTCAATATTTCGAACCCTCGGATATCTCAAAAGTTTTTTATCACCTCCATTGAGTTCGAGATAACGAGTTTTAACTGTATTTGGTTTTACAAGCTAGAAAACTACTGAAAAATTAGTAGACTTTCATGTTTTATAGAAATGTGTCACCCCTACGCAACTAGCTTGAAATGACAAATTATTTAAATTAGAAATCCAAATGGTATGAATCCATTATAAATTTCTTATACTACATGTCAATCATATATCCGACAAATGACGTCCACATTTGTTTGGGACCTGAATATTGCGCGTAGGATACACTGAATTTTAAAGTTGACCAATACTTAACGAAAGACGTAAAAACCAGACTTCGATACAGAATCCTGCTGGTTGTAAAAAGTCAACCTTAAATGTTATTTACTCCTATTTCACTTCTTCCCAATGAAAGCATCACATCATATTTCTTGTTTGGAATATTAAATGGCTGTGTGTGTACGAGATATAGCTTAGGATTTTTATTAATCTCTGCCTCGGTTTGACCAGATACTAGTGAGCTGACTTCAATATATATACTTATAATTTATAGAGAATATCACACACACTCATACACAATACACAACAGTAAAACACAAAAATCTCCACACAACCTAGTAGTCAGGATAACAGCAGTGGGTTACACAAAAAATACTTCATCCATGTCAATTTTCACATTATCATGATTGTTTTAAAAGTCACAATGCTGTCATTTTATCATTTAATGGAGATCATTAGCTTTCTGTCGAAATTTCCTTTAGTTCACAGACCCACCAATCATCTCGCAATAATGCGCTGTTTCGTGACTTCAAGCCACTTTAGACTTAGATACATTTCAGTGAGTAAGACTCAATCCTTCTGATTATCACACGGTGACACTAACAATGTATATTTAATATTATCTAGATGAGTGGGTGGCAGTCATTCTGTACACCAGAAACCCCAGTCCTGCCAGTGCTGCAGCCACTAGGCCAATCTTCATGTAAATTTTATCATCTCGAGATATAATGTCTCTTACATGCCTACAAAAGAATGAACAATGGTGGTATAATAAAATACATTACAATAAAAGAAATCATGGAAATGCACCATCAGATTTTAAAAATTAGAAAAATAAAGCCATGTTTGACTGATGTTATAAAAGACATTTGTGAATCTATAGAGGAATGAAATATATCTACCACTTATGGGTGAACTGACATTAATAAGACAATCATTATTTACAATGTATGCTCATTCTAACTGTACTCTACAAGTTTAAATAAAACAGAAAACAAAACAAAAGGAAAACCACACATTACAACTGCCAATTAGAGGAAACACACACACAGTTACACTTCCCACATTCAACTCAGTGCGGTAGTGTAACCCTCAGTTATTTAAACTGTCCCACCAAAGGTTCGAGGAAGAAAAGCTCTGTTAGTTAGTCACTACAGTTATTTAAAAGATATATGCAGAGTGCTATTTCTTTTGTTACTTACGAAGCCCCCGACCTGATCCACAAAGTAACAAGATTATAAGTTTACAAGTAACAAGGTTATAGGCATACATATCTATACTGAATACAAGTGTCATGATTTAAGGAATAAACGTATAGCCGGTTTGTATGTAGACATTGAAAGCGTGGATGGAGGGAGACATCCCCAATCCACGGAACTTCTCTGAGGAAATCAACGATAATACATTCAACTTAAAAACTGACATTTACAAGGCCTAAAGACAAATTCTGGAAAATACATTATGTATATGTAAAGGTCACATGCAGCATCCGATGTGTAATTGCAACATTTCCTAAATGAAGCATAATGAAGTTTGGGTGAAGTACAGTTTATAGTTTACTAAACTTTAAATACAGATATCAGCACTAACACTGAAGTATGATTTTGAGGTAGAAACAGAAATGAGATAGAATGACAATGAATTATTCCACTATCCTAAATTTTGAAACAAAGTGTAATCAAAATACGAAAAAGAAATAAAGCATATGAAATGAGTTATACCTGTAGAATATTTACGTTATCTGAATGTAATGAACTTTCTCATCAAGCACTCTTTGTTGATGGTTCCCTTCACAGATTCATATAATTTTCTTCTTGTTACAATAGCAACTTATACAGCTCAATACTAGCTGTGAGAGATCATTTTTAAATATTGTGGATTGAAAATTTCAGCTTTTTAAAAGTTGTGATTTCACACTAAACTGTCTAGTAGAATATTAGAATACTAGCAATACTATCAACACAAAGTCAAAATAAATACTTGGTTTCTATAGTGCTTAGGTTTCTTGCTAATGTCTAGTCATTCAATCTAACAGTGAAGACAATACGAGTATTCCATAATCTTAAATCTTTATAAATATTAAGACAATATTTACAGGAACTCTAATAAACACCTGGGGAAGTCTAACATCTGGGGAGCAAAACTAGTCTACAATGTTTAGCTGCAACACCGCTCTTTCCCAGCAAATCTGATTGCTTTCTAACAATTCTGATCATTAAGTCTGTTAGTTTTGTAATAAGTCTGATTGTGTTCTAATGAGTCTAATCGTTTTCTAACAAAATTGTTCGTTTCTCTACCACGTCTCATCATTTTCTAACAAAATTATTCGTTTCTCAACCACATCTGATCATTTTCTTACAAAACTGTTCATTTCTCTACCACATCTGATCATTTTCTTACAAAACTGTTCGTTTCTCAAACAAATCTGATTGTTTTCTAACGAGTCTGATTGTTTTCTAATAAGTCTGCTCGTTGTCTAACAATTCTGATAATTTCTCTAATATTTCTGATCATTTTGTAATAAATTTGATCGTTTTCTAACGAGTCTATTTGTTTTCTAACAAGTCTAATCATTTTCTGACAAGTCTGACCTCGAGTGACCTTTGAAAGTCATTTGCCTATTACTTATTTGTGTGATATATGATTAATACCTGTTTGTGTAAATGACAACTGTTCCAAAATATTCTCAAAATATCTGACAAGATGACACAGATCAGACAAAATGACAGATTCTTATATGTACCCACTATTCCTGTTCTGAGTATTTTTTCTTAAATTCAAAGATTAAAATGTATGAAATCAGAAAAACGAAACAAAACTTCACACCTGGTGAAACATGCAAACGGACCCCTTGTTAACAGAAGATGTCTGGATACACAGATACAAGTATAAAATAGAATATATACTACACAGCATGCAGAGTACAACAAAACAAGAAGGGCATGAATGATTGAGACCTTATTCGTTCTTGTAGCCAGAGCGGGTTCTGCTGAACAAGCAGCATGTGGACCAAACGTTTCAGGTTGCTGAAATGAACAGGGTGACATGTTTACAACAAATGAAGCAAAAGAGATCCCAGAAGACAGCACCAGGCCTGTTACGCATGCTCAAAGAGAAACTTTGAGAAACCATCAGAATATTACAATAAACTAAATCCTCTGTCCTATCTTTGCAGCTGTCATTATAACTTGGAATGAAGAAGACTTACGGATAAGCAGCCATCGTGGCCAGTTTAATGTACACCTCCCTGTTGACTTTGTCGATGCAGGTGAAGTTCTGAGGGGGAGGTAACTTGTACTTGTGACAGAACTGGGCGGGGCTGAGGTGGTAGTCCTGACGAATGGGAGGGTGTTCTGTTTTACAGGCCACCACTAATGTTGGTATCCGACTGTCCAGAAAATGTTTCTACAAGGGAATGAAGAGATGGTTGTAGGCATTACACAAACATAAAAGGAAATGTTTCTAACTTAAACAAGTCACTTATGGAGGCCCGATATACTGAGTGAAAATGGTGGATTTTCTGGCAATAAACTGACATGTCACTCAAGTAATACAGAAATTATACAACCATACTATAGATGCTGGTTTGGGGGGGGGGGGGGGGGGGGGGGAGAGCCTTCAAAAATTTGGACAGTATCTTATGTCTAGTTTGACCCTTGACCTTTGACTATGTGACCTCAAAATCAATAGGGGTCCATGTACAGGTGTACCACCTTTGATGTCTGTTAAGGAAAGGAATCACAAGATATTGAGCAGACAGTATCTTCCTATGTCCAGAGTGGAATGACTATTGACCTTTAACCATGTGACCTCAAAATCAATAGGGATCCTCTTCAACTCATAAAAAACCCACATATGAAATATCATTACAATCAAGCGAATGGTTCTCTAGATATTGAGCTGACAACATGTGGTGAGCTGACAAAATGTGGTCTACTGACCGACATACCGACAAGTGTATCAAGAGTCCATAAAGAAGCTGCTTTAACTTGTTCCCAAATCATTTTCTGGTCCTTTGATTTTTCATTGTAAAGATTTAAACAAGTTAGGAATCTTTCCATGATGTAGTATCGTAATTAAATTGTTTCAATACCAAGTACATTCTGGCACAGAATTCAAACGTTCTTGGGTTCGTGACATCATAGACTAGACAGGCCACATCACAGTTCATCTCTGTTGGGTTCAACATGTCACTCACGGCAACATCTACCTCGTGTAACTACAATAAACCACACATATAAACAATGAGTTACTTATTCTCTGAATATACTGAAGAAATCAGTCATGTCACATTGCTTAAAATATATGAAAATTTGATAATCAGTGAAATAAAAAAAACACATACATGTATACCCGGTACATGTATAGTCAAATCTTTAAAAATGTATCCAGATTACTCCAATTCTATTGAATTGGTTTTGAAATATTGCTTATTTTGAAATAAAAATAATTCCTACACAATAGTTCCTCTTTCTCTTTGCATTAAAATTTCAGTTAATTTGAAATTGCTTATATTGAAATATCTCCAAACACGAGATAAATTAACTGTCCACTGATAATGAATTGTTTTCATAACGGTAATTTAAGTACTTCACATCCATCGAATCTATAATCATTGTCAGTGAATATGTCATCATTGTCAGTGAATATGTAATCATTGTCAGTGAATCTGTAATCATTGTCAGTGAATCTGTAATCATTGTCAGTGAATCTGTAATCATTGTCAGTGACTCTGTAATCATTGTCAGTGAATATGTAATCATTGTCAGTGAATCCGTCATCTTTGTCAGTGAATCTGAAATCATTGTCAGTGAATCTGTCATCATTGTTGGTGAATCTGTAATCATTGTCAGTGAATCTGTCATCATGTTAGTGAATCTGTCATCATTATCAGTGAATCTGTAATCATTGTCAGTGAATCTGTAATCATTGTCAGTGAATCTGTAATCATCGAATCTGTAATAATTGTCAGTGAATCTGTCATCATTGAATTTGTCATCCTTGTCAGTGAATCTGTCATCATTGTCAGTGAATCTGTAGTCATTGTCAGTGAATCTGTCATCATTGTCAGTGAATCTGTCATCTGTCATCATTGTCAGTGAATCTGTCATCATTGTCAGTGAATCTGTAATCATTGTCAGTGAATATGTAATCATTGTCAGTGAATCTGTAATCATCGAATCTGTAATAATTGTCAGTGAATCTGTCATCATCGAATCTGTCATCATTGTCAGTGAATCTGTTGTCATTGTCAGTGAATCTGTAATCATTATCAGTGAATCTGTCGTCATTGTCAATGAATCTGTCATCATTGTCAGTGACTCTGTCATCATTGTCAGTGAATCTGTCATCATTGTCAGTGAATCTGTCATCATTGTCAGTGAATCTGTCATCATTGTCAGTGAATCTGTTGTCATTGTCAGTGAATCGGTCATCATTGTCAGTGAATCTGTTGTCATTGTCAGTGAATCTGTAATCATTGTCAGTGAATCTGTAATCATTGTCAGTGAATATGTAATCATTGTCAGTGAATATGTAATCATTGTCAGTGACTCTGTAATCATTGTCAGTGAATATGTAATCATTGTCAGTGAATATGTAATCATTGTCAGTTAATCTGATGTCATTGTCAGTGAATCTGTTGTCATTGTCAGTGAATCTGTCATCATTGTCAGTGAATCTGTTGTCATTGTCAGTGAATCTGTCATCATTGTCAGTGAATCTGTAATCATTGTCAGTGAATCTGTCATCATTGAATCTGTCATCATTGTCAGTGAATCTGTCGTCATTGTCAGTGAATCTGTCGTCATTGTCAGTGAATCTGTCGTCATTGTCAGTGAATCTGTCATCATTGTCAGTGAATCTGTTGTCACTGTCAGTGAAGCTGTCATCATTGTCAGTGAATCCGTTGTCATTGTCAGTGAATCTGTTGTCATTGTCAGTGAATCTGATGTCATTGTCAGTGAATCTGTTGTCATTGTCAGTGAATCTGTCATCATTGTCAGTGAATCTGTCATCATTGTCAGTGAATCTGTCATCATTGTCAGTGAATCCATTGTCATTGTCAGTGAATCTGTTGTCATTGTCAGTGAATCTGTTGTCATTGTCAGTGAATCTGTTGTCATTGTCAGTGAATCTGTCATCATTATCAGTGAATCTGTCATCATTGTCAGTGAATCTGTTGTCATTGTCAGTGAATCTGTCATCATTGTCAGTGAATCCATTGTCATTGTCAGTGAATCTGTTGTCATTGTCAGTGAATCTGTTGTCATTGTCAGTGAATCTGTCATCATTGTCAGTGAATCTGTAGTCATTGTCAGTGAATCTTTTGTCATTGTCAGTGAATCTGTTGTCATTGTCAGTGAATCTGTCATCATTGTCAGTGAATCTGTTGTCATTGTCAGTGAATCTGTTGTCATTATCAGTGAATCTGTTGTCATTGTCAGTGAATCTGTTGTCATTGTCAGTGAATCTGTCATCATTATCAGTGAATCTGTCATCATTGTCAGTGAATCTGTCATCATTATCAGTGAATCTGTTGTCATTGTCAGTGAATCTGTTGTCATTGTCAGTGAATCTGTCATCATTATCAGTGAATCTGTCATCATTGTCAGTGAATCTGTCATCATTATCGGTGAATCTGAAATCATTGTCAGTGAATCTGTTGTCATTGTCAGTGAATCTGTTGTCATTGTCAGTGGATATGTTGTCATTGTAAGTGAACCTGCTGTCATTGTCAGTGAATCTGTAAATTGCTGTTCATTGATCGATGTTTAAATCATAACTTTAATGTGGTAGTGAGAAAACCTACCCCACATCAAGAAAGTATCCCTTTACTTTGAATTGTGAAGCCAATCATTACCTTGGTTCAGCAGACTTGTCTTGTATATATGTAATTTGAACTTAATTTATTTCCACTACATTTCATGTTCAATATGTTTACAAAATAAATAAATCGGTGACAAACTCATTTGGTTCGAGTTCGCAAAGGTTTATTAGATCAGAATCAAAAATTGATTATTTACTAAATGGATGAAAGAAATCAACTTTGTTTATTTTAAACTTAAAATTCATCAAAAATTGTAGAACAAGTTTGACATGTTACCAGTAAATATTTCTCCTGCCCATAGACCTGTACTGTGTTGATTGTAAAACTGGACAGGTGCTCCTTGTTAAGAGTGGCCACGTATCTCAGGTTCCTGTTTAAGTGGCCTTGGAGTAAAGAGGTCTGAGAAGCAAAAGATGGATTACATGACACACTATTGAAATGATGATCATATATCAGCCAACATTTTTCAGACATTTGCTATAAGCAAATTTTTCTACCTCCTTTTAAAGAGTTCTAATTTTTTACAACTGGGACATGTTTGAGAGTTTCCTTACTGTAGAGAATTCATTGATACTTTAATATTTACTAACATGATGCAGCTACAGCAATTTTTAATCAATGAAAAGAGTTCGAGTGATGACAGAGTGTCTCTACATAGTGTCCCTGTACGGGGAAATTTTGAAAACAAATACCCAATAAACACTAATAATTTGATAAACTTGACTTAATTCAGTTTGTAATGTTATTTCTACATGTTTTGCCTATTTATTCACATTCTGTAGAGAAATATTGGACAACAGAGACATTGAATTTGTTCACACAGTGTCCTGAAGTCAGAACATAAACACACCTTCCCCACGCCTTTGGCGCCCAGGACGTGACATCTGAACACATTCCTACTGGTCTGCTTCTTGTCTAAATCTATCTTCTTGTCTCTGGTCACTGTGATTGCTGATAACTGTCCATCCTTCAAGTACTGATACCCTAGATACGCCAAGTACTCTATCGTCCTCGGGACGTCCAGTAATGTGGTCAGTCTGAGAGACAATCAGTGAAGTTAGGAAATAGTTTCTTTCCATTCATGAAAATAATTGATTTCTGCAAGCTATGTAATATCTTACTTTGAAAAGTAATGTAAATCATTGTAATCGACCAAAGCCATCAGTAGATATAACATTATAACAACATAAAACTTCAAGCCCCAGGTTGACCTGAAGTTAAAATCTGTAATCATCTAGTAGTAGTCTACAGTATTTTTTTCATTTTTTCATTTTTTTTTTGGTGAGTACTGAATACCATAAAAAGACTTGTAGTAGACATCAAATCGCAAGAACATGTATTCATAAGTGAACTGTTAATCAAGAGTTTTTACACGTATTTCAGCATTATAAGCATTATAAGAATAAGAGCAAGTAATTTTATTTTACAAGCTTCTCACTAATTTATGCAGTAGTTAATTCCTCACGTATCTTTAGGAATCTACAGAACAGTAAATAAATGTGTTGTAAGATCATTTCACTTTAAGTCAAGTACAGATATTGAGTTTCAGTTTGATAAATGAAGATCTGACTCAAGTTTAAGTCTGATTTGAGTTTAAGTCTGTTTCCTAATCTGACTCGAGTTTAAGTCTGTTTCCTAATCTGACTCGAGTTTAAGTTTGACTCAAGTTTAAGTCTATTTCCTGGGTCCTGATGTAGTAGTTTTGTGCACTTACTCCCATTGTGCTAGATAGCCAGCCAGAGATATCCAGCCATTATGATTGGTACACACTGTATTGTTGACATCGGGGCCCCAAGGCATCATGGGACATGTGCTGAACAAGTTCTGTAACTCTGGGGGTGACAGGTAGCCATCATTGTCCTGTGGATGTAATTCATGTCACATATACTTGTAGACAGACAGACAAAGTGAAAACATATATATTCCCCATAATGTTGTAATATTTCCATGTCTGATTTATGAAAAAATAGAACTCAGGTCCTGTAAAATAAAATAATACCTCATCATATTTCTGGAACAGCAGTTTTAGAAACTGTAAACCTTCAAAAGACAACTCAGTTGTACATCCTAATCCGACATGGATCCTGAAAGAAGAATATGCCACAGTGCTTTGGTGTGATTTTGGCAAAACTTCAATACATGAGGGTATAGATATCAAACAATGTTAATAGTGTTTTATAACACAGGAAAATCATAAATAGATGTTGATTCCCCTCCCCCCTCAATTAGAGAGCAGAATCATCCATGAAATTTTAAAGTGAATTTTCGCAATTAGAATATTTTAGTATAAAACAGACCAGGAACTTAACTACAAAAAGTTCTGAGAATGAGAGGAGATAGACTGACGGGGTGGGTGGGTGGGGGGTGGGGTGTCGTCTTACTTAGGTGACAAGTACTCCTTTATTAGCTGTAAGTTATGAGAATGAGAGGAGATAGACTGACGGGGTGGGTGGGTGGGTGGGTGGGGGTGGGGTGTGTCGTCTTACTTAGGTGACAAGTACTCCTTTGTTAGCTGTAAGTTATCATCATAACCAAACGTCCTCAACACTGTCCAGGTGGTTTCATGGCGTCCTCTTTGAATGAATAGAGTATGCAGAAATAAAAATCCTGAAAGAAAATACAAATTTTATTACAGCAACACCATATAGGTTCACATTAATGACAAAAATGCCAACAAAATACCAAAAAATTCAAAATTATCACTCAAATATTATTTAAATTTCAGTCAACAATGTTGAGAAGTAACTTAACAAATTTGAGTTTTCCATGATTTGTGAAATTTTTACATTGAATGATGGCCTTTTACATTTCATGTACTACATATAGCAATCAACAAAACTTTGCATCAACAAATTAAGACAAGTCTGCAGTGTAAAATTATTTCTATTTGAAATTATTTTGGATTTGTCTATAATCCCAATATAATGTAAGTAACCAATTATTAAAACATCATCAAGTTTCCTACAAACTAACAATCCGACTGACCTTTAAATTTCCTACACTAATGATCTGACTGACCTTTAAATTTCCTACACTAATGATCCGACTGACCTTTAAATTTCCTACACTAATGATCTGACTGACCTTTAAATTTCCTACACTAATGATCCGACTGACCTTAAAAGTTTTCTACAGAGATAAACTACCGATACAAATGACCTTTTTACACTATTAATCCAACTGACCTTTTTAAAAAGAATAAACTACCAATCCGACTGGCCTTCATGTTTTTACAGAGATAAACTACCAATCCGACTGACCTTTAAGAGATAAGCCATTTTTGATCACGCCATCAGATATGTTTCTCTTGACAATGGCCTTAACATCGTCCAATGACTGGGCATGAAGAGGCGCATGGAAACATTTCACCTGAAAAAATGCAATCATAAACGATGAAACGTACATACACACAAAATTCATTAACACAGGACTGCAATTACCAGTAAACTTGAAACATTCAAATATGTGATATTAACTCTATATGACATTCTAAGAAAAAGTTATAGCTCAAATTTCCTTCACAATAATCTATCAAAAACAGAGATTTATATATACTAAACATAATTTCTACCAATGATTAGATATCAAAGACTTACTTGAAATAGATGCACTTCATCATCATTTAATATTGAGTCATTGTCTAGATCACAGATCTGAAATCAAAAATCATCACAATGTAATTCTACATCTAGGACTCTATAGAACAGACACATATCTATATTATGATACAATGATATAAAACAGACATATCTATATTGTGATACAATGATATAAAACACATATCTATATTGTGATACAATGATATAAAACAGACATATATCTATATTGTGATACAATGATATAAAACACACATATCTATATTGTGATACAATGATATAAAACAAACACATATCTATATTGTGATACAATGATATAGAACAGACACATATCTATATTATGATACAATGATATAGAACAGACATATCTATATTGTGATACAATGATATAAAACAGACATATCTATATTGTGATACAATGATATAAAACAGACATATATCTATATTGTGATACAATGATATAAAACACACATATCTATATTGTGATATAATGATATAAAACAGACACATATCTATATTGTGATATAATGATATAGAACAGACACATATCTATATTGTGATACAATGATATAAAACACACACATATCTATATTGTGATACAATGATATAGAACACATACCTATATTGTGATACAATGATATAAAACAGACATATCTATATTGTGATACAATGATATAAAACAGACACATATCTATATTGTGATATAATGATATAGAACAGACACATATCTATATTGTGATACAATGATATAAAACAGACACATATCTATATTGTGATATAATGATATAGAACAGACACATATCTATATTGTGATACAATGATATAGAACACATATCTATATTGTGATACAATGATATAAAACAGACACATATCTATATTGTGATACAATGATATAAAACAGACACATATCTATATTGTGATACAATGATATAAAACAGACACATATCTATATTGTGATATAATGATGTAGAACAGACATATATCTATATTGTGATACAATGATATAGAACAGACATATCTATATTGTGATATAATGATATAGAACAGACACATATCTATATTGTGATACAATGATATAGAACAGACATATCTATATTGTGATACAATGATATAAAACACACACATATCTATATTGTGATACAATGATATAAAACACACATACCTATATTGTGATACAATGATATAAAAAACACACATATCTATATTGTGATACAATGATATAAAACAGACACATATCTATATTGTGATACAATGATATAAAACAGACATATCTATATTGTGATACAATGATATAAAACAGACACATATCTATATTGTGATACAATGATATAAAACAGACACATATCTATATTGTGATACAATGATATAAAACAGACATATCTATATTGTGATACAATGATATAAAACAGACATATATCTATATTGTGATACAATGATATAAAACACACATATCTATATTGTGATACAATGATATAGAACACACATATCTATATTGTGATACAATGATATAAAACAGACACATATCTATATTGTGATACAATGATATAGAACAGACATATCTATATTGTGATACAATGATATAAAACAGACATATCTATATTGTGATACAATGATATAAAACAGACATATATCTATATTGTGATACAATGATATAAAACAGACATATCTATATTGTGATATAATGATATAGAACAGACACATATCTATATTGTGATACAATGATATAGAACAGACACATATCTATATTGTGATACAATGATATAGAACAGACATATCTATATTGTGATACAATGATATAAAACAGACACATATCTATATTGTGATACAATGATATAGAACAGACATATCTATATTGTGATACAATGATATAAAACAGACACATATCTATATTATGATACAATGATATAGAACAGACATATCTATATTGTGATACAATGATATAAAACACACATATCTATATTGTGATACAATGATATAGAACAGACACATATCTATATTGTGATACAATGATATAAAACAGACACATATCTATATTGTGATACAATGATATAGAACAGACATATCTATATTGTGATACAATGATATAAAACACACACATATCTATATTGTGATACAATGATATAGAACACACATATCTATATTGTGATACAATGATATAAAACAGACACATATCTATATTGTGATATAATGATATAGAACAGACACATATCTATATTGTGATATAATGATATAAAACACACATATCTATATTGTGATACAATGATATAAAACAGACACATATCTATATTGTGATACAATGATATAGAACAGACACATATCTATATTGTGATATAATGATATAAAACAGACATATCTATATTGTGATACAATGATATAAAACAGACACATATCTATATTGTGATACAATGATATAAAACAGACACATATCTATATTGTGATACAATGATATAGAACAGACACATATCTATATTGTGATATAATGATATAAAACAGACATATCTATATTGTGATACAATGATATAAAACAGACATATCTATATTGTGATACAATGATATAAAACAGACATATCTATATTGTGATACAATGATATAAAACAGACATATCTATATTGTGATACAATGATATAAAACAGACACATATCTATATTGTGATACAATGATATAAAACACACATATCTATATTGTGATACAATGATATAGAACAGACACATATCTATATTGTGATACAATGATATAGAACAGACACATATCTATATTGTGATACAATGATAACAAGGAGGAACGGGTGTCACTGTACAACAGTAGCTCTATCTCATATACATTCTTGTAAATACATGTATTCATTCATCTTGTAAAAAATTATTTACCTTGAAAATAGTCAATTACTTTATACATTCTTGTAAATAATAATTTATCTTAATCAATCTCATAAATAATGAATTACCTTAGATACTTTGGTAAATAATCAATTACCTTAAATACTCTTGTGAGAGCTTTCTTGCACTGCAATGTTAGCTGAAATTTACGATCAAATTAATATTTTTGAGATCTAACCTTCTACATTAAGTAATTAATGGAATTAACACTAAACTGTAAAGATAGAATTCTCTGCTTTGTAATCAGCCCTTCTCAAACAATTCATCAATAAATTGTAGAAATGATTTCTTATAGGAAATAAAAAATATTGAAAACAATGTAAATCAATGGGACCCCAGGAATTCACTGAAATTGACTTTTATTGTAAATCAAAACATTCAAAACAGAAATTTCTATTACATATATAAAACGATTATGATAGACTCTTTCATAATGATAATGGACTCCATTTTCAGTTGTACAAAAATATCATGATTATAATGCACTCCTCTAAAATATTTCAACCGTGTTACCGGTCTTCTTCAGTCGACTGAAGAAGACCGGTAACACGGTCGAAATATTTCAACAAAGTGTTTAGAGTTTTATATATATATATTAATTTGTATTCACCTGAGGATGGATGTTAAAATCCAGAAAGTGCTAGTGATTTAAATATATTTTGGAACTGTATATTTTCCTGCTTTTTTTATTGAATTATATATATATATATATATATATATATATATATATATATATATATATACACACACACACACATACGACTATAACAGACTCCTATTTCCGTCATACCTCTTTTTCCTCTGAGTTATAAACAGCTGCTGTAGGGTGTAAAACAGCTTTCTGAGCATAATAAAACATCTCACTAATATTTTTAAGGGTTCTGGCTGAGCACTGGAAATAGAGAGAGGACATATTTCAGTCATACTATGGTAGCAGGTTAACGTGTGAAAGTTAGAGAGAGGACATATTTCAGTCATACTATGGTAGCAGTTTAACGTGTGAAAGTTATCATCAAAAGCAGCATCCAAACAGTCATTCATGTTACCTCCACGCAGGTCTCCACTTCAGCAAAGTCATTCATAATTGGTCGCATAATCTGAAACAATTTGTATTATTTATTGTATAAACTTTGTGCAATCTATTTTGCTAAGTTACACACTTTTAACAAATTGCATTATCAGCTATACCTCCTCGGTGCTGAAGTCCATCAGATCACATTTGTTCCCCACCAGTATAACAGGCTTTTTATGGTCATCCCCGAGGTAAGTACGAATGTATGGCAACCAAAAGGAGGTGATCTGTACAGTGAATAATATTGGATAAAACTGTTTTCATAGAATTTGCCTGATAGTTTCGTATTTACTAGTACTACTTCAACATACAATTAAATGTTTAAAATTTGTCTGAAAGTTTCGTATTTCCCAGTACATCTTCAACATACAATTAAATGTTTCAAATTTGTCTGATAGTTTCGTATTTACTAGTACTACTTCAACATACAATTAAATGTTTAGAATTTGTCTGATAGTTTCGCATTTACTAGTACTACTTCAACATACAATTAAATGTTTAGAATTTGTATGTAATATATCATTGTAGACTGCTCAACCCTTACCCTTTCAATTGAATCTTCATCGTCCACCGAGTATATTACACAAATAACATTGGACTGAAATAACAAAATACAAATGATTATGTAAAAATAACACAAAACAATACATAAATATTTTATGTCTTGGTATCGCTAAACAGTTAACATTTAGTAAAGATAGAACAATGATATACAATTAAACATTACCGAGATATTCCTTCATTACGACATGTAATTAAATTTTACCTTTGCTAGCTCATCTTGCAGAATGTCTTCATCTTGCTCTTGTGCTACAATTAAATTACATCTATTATTTACTATTTAAACATCTATACAGCAACATCATACAAAATCCACTTTAATGAAACCACAAATATTGTAAATAGGCATTCTTTCCAAGTTTTGAATGTAGTGATGATAAACACTTAATTTCTTCTCGGGAAACTTTCAAATGAATGAAGTATTAAAGGTTTGCGTCTCCCTCACGAAGTGTAACTTACAACTGTAATCCACAATGTGTGTAGGCACCCGCTCCGGGGTGACATCTGCAGGTATAGTGATTTCCTCAGCTTTGGCCGGGACTTCATCTGGAAACTCCTCACTCACTAAGGTCAGTATCAATGATGTTTTTCCCACGCCCGCTGTGTAAAGAGAACAAAATTCTTAATTTCTTCCCTTTTGAGCAAAAGTTATGCATCTGCAAAAAGCACGTTTTAATAGGATGTCTTTCTGAAGAGATGGCTTAAGTATATAATCTTTCCGCGTCAGTCCAAATATCAGAACAGCGTCCAATCTAGAAAGAGTGGTCTATCATTATTGCAAACAATAAGTGCTTATGGGATGCTTTTTTTAAAGAGATGTTAAAAATTATACATATCCTCTTTGGCATTAGAATTTGCCCATTGTGTTTACAACGTAGCAAGATTATCATTAATTTTGAAATAGCTGCATATTTATTGAAATATTGTAACATTAGACAATAGATATTGTAACATTAAACAATAGATATTGTAATATTAGACAATAAATATTGTAACATTAGACAATAAATATTGTAACATTAGACAATAAATATTGTAACATTAGACAATAAATATTGTAACATTCTATAGAGAATAAATATTGTAACATTAGACAATGAATATTGTAACATTAGACAATAAATATTGTAATATTAGACAATAAATATTGTAACATTAGACAATAAATATTGTAACATTATATAGACAATAAATATTGTAACATTCTATAGACAATAAATATTGTAACATTAGACAATAAATATTGTAACATTAGACAATAAATATTGTAACATTCTATAGACAATAAATATTGTAAGATTAGACATTAAATATTGTAACATTCTATAGACAATAAATATTGTAATACTAGAAAATCAATACTTCTAAAATATACTAATCAACTGACACATTGGAAGAGGCAAATTCTAATTTTTGTTGTCGTCATTTTGTGTTTCTTCTAGCTAACAATTCAATTATAACTCGTCTATATATTTCAAGTTAATGGCACATAAAATGTGAAAAATATTTATTGCATAATACACATGTTCGAGTTCTGATATTTTCAAGCTTGATTTTGATATGTGCTGGGAAAATGTCAGACCTACTGCCAATCGAAAACTGAAAATATGCTGTCTTCATTTAAAGGCAACATGTTTGGGCCATATTGAGGTACCACTGTCTTCAATAAATGCCAAATCAATACTGAACCTTATAGTCTTCCATAAAAGCCAAGTCATTGAGACTTTTAATCTGATACTTCATTGCTTATAAAGCTCAGATGATATTTGTTTCATATTTAAACTTCTTGCAGAAGACCATATATTTCAAATGAAGAGAAATCTAAGGCCAAAAAATTACTTGTGTGGTTCCAAATTACATGCTTTTCAGAAATAGGGTAGGTAGGCAGATCAGGGGGGTTTTCTTTAGGGGAGGGGAAGGGACAAGTGAACAATGTATAAAAAAAAAAAAGGTCTGCAACTCCAGTGGATGAAAGACATTTTTTTGCATGATACTAAATAATCTAGGATAATAATAATGTAATGATTGGTTTTATATATGTAGATTATAAAATCTGAATACTGAAGAGTTGTGTAAATGTCACTCAATTTCACTACGATACTGTCCACACTTTTTGATGTCTTATATTTCCTACCATCATCAACAACCTAGGCCAGATAATTTAATTACAATAATTAGATCCCGATCCTGGGATAAACAAATTTAGGGTCGGGGATCAAGATATAGGGTAAGTCAGGAAACACTATATATATACATATATATATCATAAAAATTAATATCATAGGAAAATCATCTAATGTTCAATCTTATTTTTGTCTATGCTGTCTTAGTCATACGTAATCTATAATCAACTTATAACATCTTAGGACCCCATTGGAAATAAGCAAGTTTTATAAATTGCTTCCATGGGTTATCCTAGGACCTAGACAAACATTGATTTAAAGTATATAATTTATATTGTCTGTGATCAGACCTGGTACTATGATAAGCATGTATTTTGATAATGATGTTGTTAGCAGCTATAGCTGTGATAATATGTGGACTGCTATTGCGTACATAGGATAGTAATGTGCCAAAAATTCATTTGTGATCCTTAATACGCCAGTTTCGAGATACGAACTCTTCTGTATAGGAGGTGCATTTAGTGGAACTTTGAATGCCTAAGTGGGACAGAGTAGATATACAGCCAACGAGAAAGACGATGAAATGTATTAAAAGCAGCTTCTCTTTAACTATGTAAATGTGGGAAATACAAAATGCTATCGAAAGAAATGTTTTACCGTAGTGGAAACATACAAACAATGTTATATTTGCAAGAAATATCTTGGATATGGTACTTATGACCAGCGAAATAACGTGATAGGATAAGAATTCTATGTATTTAATTACTCCTTAAATACTTATCACTTACTTAGTTTGTGTGTCAGTTGAATTTGGGTTATCAAACAGCGTATGAGAAACTTACTGAGTACATTCACTTACGCTGTGATGAATATCTGTCCCACTCCCGCGTGTAAACAAATTCTTTCGCGCCTTACTATGTACAAGAGTTCTCAAAGGGAAATAACTCGGACGTATCTCGAAACCGGCGTATTGACATTATTAATGTATTTTACAAGGTATTTGATTTTGATTTGTAATTTATCTGATGCTTTGCCTGAATAAACATAATACCAATAATAATATCAACAATGACCAAACTCAACATCAGTGAGTAGTATATAGATTGTTTTGTTGATACAATACTAGTCTGATAATCAATAATGAATGATCAATTTAATTCAACATAAAGTACCACTTAAAATACACAGGTAGGCAGCAAAATTTCCAATTATTAATAACGCAGATGTTCAGATGTTTTTATCAAAACCCATAAAAACAAAAAAAGGTGGAAAATATCAGATTCTTAAAACTAAAGTGTATTTGAATATAAAACTTATCACATCTGTTGTATTCTTTAGTTATATTTTATTCATAAATCAAAAGTTGCTATGTAACCACAAGGATGCATGTGCAGGGAGTGGAAAGTATTCCGGTTGTACTGTAAGTTATGCAATTCAACCTCAGCAGCTTCTCTGCCACAGCCAACTCTATGACTCAGACTAGGTACATTGATAATATGAAAGAGTTACTAAAATAGGTCAAAATCGTGCTTACGATCCCCGACAAGTAGGATGCGGACTTCTTTCTTCGATGTCATGGTTAAAAATTATGACAACGGTGAAAATGGAACTAGAAGGTCATTATTTATTTTCCAAATTCCAACCGCCTGTGGGCATGATGAATCCAATCACTTCACAAACGAATCACTTCAACTGTCTGTGAGATGCGTATCAAGCCACCTAAGCAATTTTCATTACATTTTTGTGCAAAATAAACAATTTTCACATAAGCATGTGAGGTTTCGCTGGAAGAAAATTCGCCATCTTTGTCATCTCCGACGTTTCTAATAAATCAGAGGACACTCGAAAGAACGTTTCCGGTCTTAGTGCGCACAATCAGTGAACCAAAAGAGCGTCTGCAGCAACCATAAGCTCTAGTCACAGAGTTGAAGTTCAGTGAACTTTTGTTTAAAGTTTGTTTTTAGGGGTTTACTTACTTCTTGAGATCAGCAGGATACGTAAGCATTATTTTTTAATGAATACAATTTTTTAATGTGCATTAAAAACAATACAATACATAAATACAAGTGAACCTGTTTTGTTCGAATTTTCTCCATATCTAAAACCAGCTTTGCGCGGTGCGGTGTATACTGCGTTTTATCAATGTTGTCCCTTGGATTGAGTTCTTTATAACACAGTTTCTTTGCATCTATCTGTATTTTTAAAATGAAAATTGTACACGTGTATCACCTGTATTCATATTTTTTTTTTATTTATTTTTTTTTTTTTTTGGACTACAGTATAAGTTAGTAATGGATTAGGCCCTATTAAAGTTGTGGGTTTTGGGGGGGGGGGGGGGGGGGGTCTTTTCTTTTTCTGCATTTATAGGGAAGTTTTAAAAAAAAACTCATCTTGAGGAACTTTAAAAAGACTTACCATAAGCAGAATGAAAAACCATTCTGAAGGCATATTCTAAATGATCAAAGAAAAATATTAAATTTGAATTCATGATAATTAATGTATGTAGTGGAAAATGTAGAGTACAATATTGCAGACCTAAAATTGTATAGAGATGTATCAATATTTTAACAGTGTATTCCAGTATGCATTGTACCAATATGTATTATCTTTGAATTATTTATCTATTATATCTCATTTACTATCACTATGACATATTACATACAAGATGATCCAGAACTACCATAAGCACTGTATTATCTTAAACTAAGATCATACACAGTTTCAGCTTCTTCTTCTTTTTTTCTAAAATTATATTTACATCTCCTTGATGTGAAGAGTTCTTGTATGGTTTGAAATATAGGTTAAAATAGTGTATTTTAAGATAGTGTATTGTAGCAATATTACTTTACACAGAGCTCCAGATAAGATGCATATCAGCGTAAATACTCGTTTAATTTGACCAGATACGCATTTAAGTTGAAAATCATGCGTACAATTACGCATTAGCGAATTTAAATACGCTTTACACCCCCAAAGTAATGCATACTTGTGATACATGTAGTATAATATAAATATGAATTACCTATTATCATTGAGGTATTGAAATTTAAAATGTCAGACACCCAGTCACATGATTACGATCCAATTCTGTATTAGTGGCAAAACAGCAAAAATAATCAGTAAATTACAAAATATTCTTTTGACTTCTGAAAAGCAAAATACTCATTGATTTGAAAATCAGGGGGTAAATACTCTTTGTGGTAAAAATTATCTGGAGCTCTGCTTTACAAATGAATCATTCAGCAAAATGTTTATGTCATGGCTCACAAACAAACAAAATACAGTTTAATTATCATCTCATGGTATTCACTATACAGTCCATGGAAAGGGATAGTTTAGTTGTGAATATTAATTCATGTTTAAAGTAAAACTCTGTAATTAAAAAAAATCAAGCAGATCAATGTCAATGTTTCAGTTTAGTGATTTCCTAAAATTTCAAGAGAAAGTTCTGTATATTTGAAAACCTCATGTTTAGGGGGATTATCAATTTTTCACTGGCATTAATATTTTGAAAGATTTTTTTGGTTAGAATAAAAAAAACTTTTTAAAAAATTCTACCATTGAATACCAGAATGTTTACATTTTACCAGCTATTGATTGCTCTGTCACTGTTTGGGGGAATGCACCCAAGAGTTATATGGAAGACATTTGTAAGTTACAAGAATTAATAATACATATATACTTCATGCAGCCCCAGATGCACCCTCAAAACCTCTGTTTGACAAACTGGGTTTGTTAACTTATAACATTTGAATTAATGCAATGACATTTATGTGTATTTTACTGTATAAAACTTTCTGCGGCATAAACCTTGAATACCTCCACTAGCTCTTAATTTTTCATAGTCCTGATATTTATAACACACTAAGGTCAGATTGAAATCATGATCTTTAAAATACCAAAACACCAACACAAATACATTTAAATTTTCTTTTCAGTACACAGGTGTACGCCTATGGAATAATCTACCTTTAAATGTGAGATTGTCACCATCCTTGTCAATTTTTAAACATAATTATCAGTCTTCAATTTTTCCTTCTTTGAAACAGTTTGTTTATTTTTTCCATGATGCCCAAGATTATTTTAATATATATTTATGATAAATCCTTGAATCTCTTCTCTATTCATATCATAATATCACCTGTACATGCATATCTTAATTTTTATCCCCCCCCCCCCCCCCCCCCCCCCCTCAAAGAAGAGGGGCATATTGGTTTGCACCTGTCGGTCGGTCGGTAGACCACATGTTGTCCGCTCATTATCTTGAGAACCATTCACTTGATGATAATGATATTTCATATGTGGGTTGGTTATGAGTAGAAAAGGACCCCTATTGGTTTTAAGGTCAAAGGTCAAGGGTCAATCTACTCTGTACATAGGAATATAATGTCCGCTCAATATCTTGAGAACCCTGTGCTTGAAAGACATCAAACTTGGCACACTGGTACATCCTAAGGAGTAGATGACCCCTATTGATTTTGAGGTCATATGGTCAAGGGTCAAACTGGGCATAGGAATAAACTGACCATTCAATGTCTAGAGAACCCTTTGCTTGACAGACATCAAACTTGGTACACCAGTACATCTTCAGAAGAAGATAACCCCTATTGATTTTTAGGTCACGTGATCAAGGGTCAAACTGGACATAGGAATATACTGTCCGTTCAATATCTTGAAAACCCTTTGCTTGACAGACATCAAACTTGGTACACTGGTATGTCTTCAGGAGAAGATGACCCCTATTGATTTTGAGGTCAAAAGTCAATAGTTGAACTGGACATAGTAATATATTGTCCCCTATATTTTAAGAATTATTTGCTTGATTGACACCAAACTTGGTACACTGGTACAGCATAAGGAGTAGATGACTCCTATTGATTTTTAGGTCACATGGTTAATTCACTCTTGACATAGGAAGATATTGTCTGCTCAATATTTTGAATTGATGATACTAGCTATCAATTAAATGATGTGTTTGTGTAACCCTTTTCAATTTTGCACCATGGGGAGCATATGTGTTTTACAAACATCTCTTGTTATTATATGCTTTGTAATGTATTGAATTACATGAAATTTAGAAGGCCTGGGAAAGGGAGGGGGAGAATTGTGTGATGCATTAATCAGGTTACCTTCTCTAGATAAAGTATCTTCATTATTATTGATATTATTAACACAGCATGTAACAATACGTACCAAATTCTGCATATCATTCTGTCTATGGAAATTTGTATCAATTAATGTAAGGAAATGTTTATTTAGTATCAAATATCACAATTTGTTTTGGAATGCATTTCAGATTTATTTTCTGTGAAGAGCTGTGCTGTTTTGCATTCCTTTGTATCCATAGTTGGTATGGGTTCACCTGCTCATAGTTCGATGGCTCAGTGAAAGTGATTAATTTAGTTCTCATAAGATTGCACTCCTGGATAGAGTTACTAAATATGGTTTTAAATGAATTGCTGTTAAATCTTTTTCATGCTTCTCGATTATCATGGATAAGTTTGTAGAAAGTTTACAAATTGAAGGTGCAATCCTGGAATGAGTTACTAAATTACATGGTTTTTAATGAATTACCATTGAATCCTTTTCATGCTTTGATCTCCATTGATGTGGATGAATTATCCACAGGTCTGTCATATTACATATTGCCAAGCTATGAAAATTAATATGCAGGATGTATATTGCATGTATTTGTCATTGCAGCAAATATACCGCCAAGGTATGAAAATTTAAACACACAGAATGTATAATACATGTACATGTATTTGCAGTAATATCGGTATTCAGTGACAGAGAAACGATGCTGGATCAAAAGTTTAATCTTTAAAAAAAATATACACTCTGTATTTTTATTCACGCACTTTCCAAAATGTGAGAAGGATAAAAGAAATTGTTCAATAGAACAATTTGATTAGGGTCCTATGTGGAAATGGAATGAGGCAGCTCACTACAGTTTGCAATGTGAACTATCATTGATCTTATTAATTTAAATGTTACTTTGTAAGTTGTTCCAGCTAATACCCATGGCTTTGTGGACGAAGTGCTTCACTCAGTCAGATATAGATTGAATTATCAACAACCATTCTAAGTCAATATTTTTAAAGCAGAGTTTAAATACCTGATATAACGTTGTTGGATAGCATTGTTTATATCTTTTCTGCTGTGTGAAGTTTGTAAACTACGTATAAGGTAAGGAGGTCTTTTTCATTTTCACAAGAATGCAGAGAAAGTTCTGGTTCCTGTATTCTAAGCCTGCATGGCCTCTCTTGAATGAGATTTTAATCCATTAACTTATTTTAATGTAAATACTCTTTCTTATTTGATTTGGATCCAATGTAACTAAAATAACACACAGTTATGAGATGAAACCTTTGTTATGAGAACTAATTATAAAATACATATTTACTGCTTATTGAATCTGCATTGTGTATATAAAGACACCTACATTGGATTCTGTTATAACAAAAAGCTGCAGGAATTCCCTTTATCTGCACATTTTCTGTGGAGAGTTCAATGTTCTGCTGTATAGAATGACAGAGCTGATTAATGGAGCTTACTCTTTACCAAGAATGTTCAATTTAAATATCCCCTAGCCTAGTGATCGGGAAATTCAAAACACAGGCATTCAAAGTTGTTCATCATAAAAATTCATCTAAAATGGCATTAAACTTATTTTTCAACAACTTCAGGTTGTACTTGTAAGTAGCGCCAAACGTTTTATCTTTATGGTTGTTTATCAATTTGTAGGTATGTAAAAAAAATTTAACAGGTATTAAAGTAAGTAAATCCGTGTTGTAGGTTTTGGTTTGGACATGCACAAGCGATGAGTGATATTTGATCTGGGCTGCATTCGAGATCTGTGAGGTCGTGTGGAGAACTCGGAGACTATTGTGAATACTTTGTGCGTTTTAAAGTTAATAAAAAACAAAAAATAAAGATGGCTCGTCGCCACCAAGAAGCTCTTGAGGCAGGACAGGTGATTGGAGAAGGTAAGAGAAATGTGACACAGGAACACATCAGACTGCAGTCACTTTAAAATATTCCAAATGAAAAGTCAACATTTTTACTCCTTGTATGAGAAATCTTTGAACAAATTTTATTTTGAATTGCCATCAGTTTTAATATGAATCGCTGTTTGATTGTAAATAAAGTTGCTTATATTTCATGTGAATGATTTTTTGATCTGTAAATATGGCTATGAGTGTGCATCAGGTTTCTATATTACTACTGAGATATTTGTATAGCATGTAGACACTCTCACAGTGACACACTAACAAGACATAGCTACTTTATACACTGTTCTAAGTCCTGGCATCTCTAGAAGTACTCGGACCAATAGGTGTTAGATTATGCTCTCAGACCGATCGGTGTTAGACGGTGTTCTCAGACCGATCAGTGTTAGTCAATGTACTCAGACCGATCAGTGTTAAATCCCTCTCCTGAGTAGCTCTCCACTTCTCTGTACAATGATCCCTGTGATTTATTGTAGAGTAAATCTCTACCAGCAATTGACAGATGTTCAAATGATAATGTTAATAATGCAGTGTGATGATTTACCAACAGTAGCTTCGAGAGTGAAGGTTTTTGTTCAATGAGACATTGAATAGACAAGAACAATATAACAGGATTGTGATCCAGCATGCCTTCCCTTAGATTGTTCTGTAGAGAGCAAGAGAATTTTAAATCCCAGGCTGTTTGAACATGAAAATCAATCATTGACTTTTATGTGAAATCTATGGAGTGAACTGATTTTTTATTTGTAGGGTTTTAATATTTAATGGAAGAGATTGATTATACATGTATATGTATTAAAATCTTTATTTCAATTATTATAAATTAGATATTTCCCAGCATTATTGGTTTCAGCATTATTTGATTAAGATTTATTGATAGAATGTCACCAAGTCTATATTTGAAAAATACGATTATGATTCACAGACAATTATTGCTAGTATTGTGATATTACAAACCCCAATATTTGTACAGCTATATATATGACTTAATTTAAGGAATAAAATTATGATTCACAGACAATGCCAGTATTGTAATATTACAAACCTCAATATTCTGTGGATTATCTTAGAAAAATAAGATTATGATGTACAAACAATAGACCTTGGGATTTGCAGAACCGATTCAATTTTTTTACGGGTTTTTTTTTTTTTAGGGAAGAAGTGGCCTGAGAAGTTTACTAAGTTGGAGATCATTAAGGAGATCCCTTTTGATCCGGCTCTGGACTGTATCTACTCTCTCCAATACTCGTATAATGGGGAGTTACTCGCTGTTGGATTTGGCAATGGATCAATCAGGGTACACATGCATTAATTACTGATGATGTAACATTAAAGTTCCTTAGAAATAATATCTAACATTAGGAATTTTCTTTATAGATGAGCTGAATGGTGTTCAAGAATGTAAAATTTGATAGTCCTGAGAACATGAATGCTTACAATATATAGACACTTAAAGGAGCATGGACACGATTTGAACTGAAAATTTTATTTATTTCCACATTTTTAATATTTACAGTGCTTAACTAAGGTATTTCTAATGGTCAGCAAAAATTTAAATGTCAGTTGTTGAGTTACAAGAGAGATACAGCACTCGCAATTCTTTGTTATGTAAACATGCCTCATGTCATGTTTTGATTACGTATAGAAAATATCATGTTTAAAACAAATGAGACAAACACTAGAAACTGTTTAATTGTGTTCAGAATTAACTTGTAATTTGAAAAAAATCTGCCTTAAACGAAACTTTTACTAGTGTATGTAACCTATGTTCTCACTTTGCTACAATAACTTTGTAATGTCCTTATATAGAAACTTCTGTAATGCATGTATAAGGTGATTTTACATTTTACTTGCAACAGCCAGGAACTATCAAAATATTGATATGCTAACTCTAAAACAGACATAATATACCCGAAGATTTTTTTGTAGAAATGAAATAGACTGTGCAAGTGAATTGTACGTGAACTGTCACGAAAAATTATATATTATTACTATTATTGAGAAACGTTCTATATCGATCTCCTTAAATAGTTTGCATGTTAAACATTCAAAAGAAATAATGTTGCTGTAGATTATGCGTAAACTTCTATAACAGACTGAGTCTGTGTGATGTCATCATCAAAGGATAATAATTAAGCTGCCATGCTTAGAGTTTATCTTTATATCATAACGATTTTAATCAGCTTTACCTTTTCTAACCTTGTATAATAGTTTGAGAAACAAATGCTTATTGACTTGTTTTGTTGTGTAACAAAGTTTGTTTCAGATGACCTTTAAATAATAAACACTGAGAAACTGAAATAGTAACACTAGTTATTTCACTTGAATGTGTGTAAAATTCTTATAGACTATATATTTAAACCTGCACAGCATTAATAGCCTGTCCAAGTGACCATGAAATATTCATGACTGGGTAGATTATGGACCCAGGATCAATAAAATGATGGCTGATCATTCAACCAATGCTTTCAACATACATGTATATACACCATGGATTTTCTTGCAGCACTGTATATTCTAACATGAAACACGTGTAGCTCCTAATGTTTAGTTACTTATGACGTATGATATTGACGATGGATTTATTTCCACAACTGGGCTCACCAGGAACATAGCAAATATTATAGTTTACTTGTGAGTTATAACCACACATGACTTGATTTAAAGTATTAATCTACAGCAAGGTTTGACAATTCTCGTATTGACCAGTAATATATGAAAATCAAAATGAAAATGATCGGGATGTTAAAACATTACTGAATTAGCTGAAGGAATCACTGTCTAGTTTCTGTTGTTGAGTATGTGAGGTGGAAAATGTGATAATTCACAAACGAGCGAATCTTTCGCATTGTAGCATCTCACATACCCAACAAAAAAACTAGGCAGTGATTTGCCATTACACATAAATTATCACATTTTCCTTTGTTGTTAATCACCTCACTTACCCATCAAACTTGACAGTGATTTCTTATATTTGAAATAAAAATGAAAATATAATATCGACTTATCTAAAACACTACCAAATTGAAATACACATGGGATTCCATAAAACAACATCGCACCGATATGTTACCATCACAATATCCTCTGATAACGATTCTGCACATTTGAAATGTACATAAATATATGAAACAGTTTGAAATAACTGTATAATTTTGATTGATACACGAAGATGATGATATCATATGTATTATCATGACATTAGAGCATATGATAATGCTTGTATAAACTGTCAAAGAATTTGTTTGAAAACATAGAACCTTAAAGGAAATTTAAAAAGTTGGTGGATTCCTCCCTGCCCCCCCCCCCCCCCCCCCCCCCCTGTTAGAACACTGATGAAGACACTCCCTTTTAAAGAATGATATTTCTTTTACATTTATTTTCTGAATGCTGAAGTTGTCTTAGATAAGCTTCCTTCGAGTGCTATGTTGTTGTGTGCTCAGTGCATCTATTCCGATTCTTGATAGGCATCTTTCAACAGGTCTTTGCCACTCGTTTATTTATGTTAAAAATCAGCAGTATTTATTTTGTAGTTGTACAGCTCCACGACAGGTGAGATGGTGTCAGAGTTGAGGAAGTCCCGCTATGGGGGAATGGCCATTATGTGTTTGAGGTTCCATCCCAAAGCAACTCACATTCTGTTAGCTACAACCTCTGATGGAAAGATCTTCTCATGCAACACCAACACTGGTGATATAGAAGAGTTTGCTTCAGGTATGTAGGATAAAATCATAAAGTTATGGTCACCAAATGTAGGTTTAAGAACATTCCACTGTTAGTTAACAACACTGGTTATATAGAAGAGTTTGCTTCAGGTTTGTAGGATAAATCATCAAGTTATAGTCACCAAATGTAGGTTTAGAACATTTCACTGTTAGATAACTTTCGTTCCTCTTCAATACTTTTCCTGTCCATTTATGAACTAAAAACAAAAGCAATTGATCATTTGATATAGTTCAAACTTGGTATATTGAATATCAGGTTCACATACAATGCAGGTTCTAATACGGAACTTTCGGGATGTGCCGGAACGACCGATTATATTTGACGTTTATACACCACGGTCACGTGATAATAACAAATTGTAGGGCAAAGTTGACATTGACACAAATGGTGTTTCGCTAGCAGACGGTCCGTAAAGAGCTATGAGCTGTCCTAGGATGACGATTCAAGTCACTATTGGTGCTTAGTACCTGGGTGTAAATTAGATGGAAGGGAAAAGGTGCATTTAGACGCGTATCATTGGATGGAAGGCGTGAAGTTTTACCAATATTCTCAAGACATTCCCTAGATTTATTTCCCTCACCAACTCACTTAATTTAATCAAATACATTTTCCTATAAAAGGGTTGTAGTGATTCGTTACTTTCTAAGATAGCATTTGAATGTAGGAATTTGATAGCAAATGAAGTATCCCATGCTTGATTACTTAGTTGTTATTGTAATCCGGAAGTGATATGCCCTACAAATTACGTTCAATGCGCGATAAAAGTAAGAGTGGATCCGTATCTCGAAAGTCCCGTATTGATGGAGAGGGATTTTGTAATTTTTCATCAGAACAACTGTTTACCAAGGAACAGTTGTCTCAGATTATTCCCTTACAGTGGTCTGCAAACAGCCAAGTGTTGTTACGGTTCTGTATTATTGTTAGATACAGATGACTGCCATGGCCTTAGATTTGCTAGGGCATTTTCTATTGTTATACACCTATAAAACAGTTTCCTATATAACTCCTTACCAAAAAAAGTCCAACACTTCGACTGTTCTGGCGACTGTGGGCCTGGGAACTGTTAAAATTGACTGTTGACTGATGACATCATATGAGGCTAACTCGAGTTATCTTTTCCTGTCATTTGGATAACTAGAAATGGAGGATGCATATTTTGCGGCAGCAACAGGAGATGAATTTAAATTAATTCTTCAAAGTAGGGACAGCAAGAGCATAAAAAGTTATTTGTTCATCCTTTTCTGGAAGCAATTGTATAAAATTAAGTTAATACTTATTTTTATTTTATTCTTGTTAAAGCTGTTATACAAAAGTCATGTGATTCTTGGTTTTCTGCTTTGTTTGTTGGTGAGGTTCACTGGTTAGACTGATGATGAAACAAAGAATTTATTAGATGAAAAGCAGAGCAGAAACACAAATGATATAATTATTAATTAGGATATTGGGTATGTTTTTCGAAAGAAATGTTTTTCATTTTTTATGTTAAAAATTAGAATTATAGCTCAATTAATGTTCACAACCAAAATTTGGATCATCTGATTGCAAGGATAAAAGCAATATTTTAGCTTTGATTCTGTGTTATGTAAACAAAGAGTCTTTTTATGTAAACAAACAAACCAGTGAAAAGTTAATTTTGTAATTTAAAGCATCTTCATTTTGTAGTCACAAATTTTAACTTTTAAATGACACATTTTACCTAAAGTATACTTGATATGTGATATATATGATATACTTGGATCAATAACCATTAAACAATTTGCACACCAGTCCAACAGATAAGCTGTTGCCCTCAACTCCAGTCAACAACTGTATATCATTACCTGAAATGACAGTAATTACATGGTATCATTTTCATAGGACTTTCCACACTGTTTCACCATCACAATGCTTTCCACACTGTGTTAACATTACAGAGTTCTCCACATGGTGTCACCATTACAGGCCTCTCCACACAGTATCTCTCCATGTGGTATCATAGGCCTCTCCACATAGTATCACCATTACAGAGATCTCCATACAGTGTCAATGTCACAGAGCTCTCCACACAGTATCAGTGTCACAGTTTCTCCATATTATGTCAATGTCTTAGAGCTCTCCACACAATATCACTTTCACAGGCCTCTCCACATGGTGTCATCATTACAGACTTCTCCACACAGTATCACTTTCACAGGCCTCTCCACATGTGTCACCATTACACAGCTCTCCACATGTTGTCACCATCACAGGTGTCACCATTACACAGCTCTCCACATGTTGTCTCCATCACAGGACTCACCACACATTGTCACAGGACTCTCCACACAGTGTCACTATTACAGGACTCTCCACACATTGTCACAGGACTCTCCACACAGTGTTACTGTCACAGAGTTGTCCTTATGGTATCACCACTACAGGACTATCCACACAGTGTCACAGGACTCTCCACACAGTGTCACAGGACTCTCCACACAATGTCACTATTACAGGACTCACCACACATTGTCACAGGACTCTCCACACAATGTCACTATTACAGGACTCTCCACACAGTGTCACAGGACTCTCCACACAATGTCACTATTACAGGACTCTCCACACAGTGTTACTATTACAGGACTCTCCACACAGTGTTACTATTACAGGACTCTCCACACAGTGTTACTATTACAGGACTCTCCACAATGTCACTATTACAGGACTCTCCACACAGTGTTACTATTACAGGACTCTCCACACAGTGTTACTATTACAGGACTCTCCACAAATTGTCACAGGACTCTCCACACATTGTCACAGGACTATCCACACAGTGTCACTGTCACAGGACTCTCCACACAGTGTCACTATTACAGGACTCTCCACACAGTATCACTATTACAGGACTTTCCACACATTGACACAGGACTCTCCACACAGTGTTACTGTTACAGAGTTGTCCTTATGGTATCACCACTACAGGACTCTCCACACAGTGTTACTGTCACAGGACTCTCCACACAGTGTCACTATTACAGGACTCTCCACACAGTATCACTATTACAGGACTCTCCACACATTGACACAGGACTCTCCACACAGTGTTACTGTCACAGAGTTGTCCTTATGGTATCACCACTACAGGACTCTCCACACAGTGTTACTGTCACAGGACTCTCCACACAGTGACACTATTACAGGACTCTCCACACAGTGTCACTATTACAGGACTCTCCACACAGTATCACTATTACAGGACTTTCCACACATTGACACAGGACTCTCCACACAGTGTTACTGTCACAGAGTTGTCCTTATGGTATCATCACTACAGGGCTTTCCATGCAGTGTCACATGATTCCCCACATGGTGAGGGCTCTCTACACTGTGTCACAGGACTCTCCATTTGGTCTAATAGGGCTCTCCATATTGTGTCACAGGGCTTTCCATACAATTTTACCATCATAGGGCTCTCAAAACAATGTCACAGGGTTATCCACAGTGTCATTACATACAACAGGGCTCCTCACATGGTGTGGTCATTACTGGGCTCTCTATCATGTTTTAAAGGGGCATGGACATGATTTGAGCTGAAAATTTTCAAATTTTATTTTTCCATTTTTAATGTTTAGAATGCTCAGGCAAGGTATCTCTAACGGTCAGCAAAAATTTTAATGTCAGTTGTCGAGGTACATAGGAGATACAGAGCTCACAATTCTTTGTTATGTAAAGAAGGCTCATGCCATGTTTTTGTTTACAAAGGTTAAATTTACAAGTAAAGGTTGGTTTTAAGCAAATTTTTCAATTTACAAGTTAATTCTGAACAAAGTTAGATAGTTTCTAGTGTTTAGCACATCTCATTTTGTTTTAAAACATGCTTTTTTCTATTAAGCAATCTATATGTAAACAAAAACAAGGTATGAGCCTTGTTTACATAACAAAGATTTGTGAGTGCTGTATCTCAATTGTAACTCAAAAACTGATATTCAAATCTTGGTTGACCATTAGAAATACTTTAGTTAAGCATTGTCAAAAATAAAAATGGAAAAATAAAATTTGAAAAAATTCAGCTCAAATCGTGTCCATGCCCCTTTAAGACAATAAAAACATGAAAAAGTACAAGGTTTGCAATTTGATGAATGCTGATGTGTATAAATTTAATTAGGGAAACTATTAATGTGATCTGTGGGTATATGGGAAATTACATGCAATTTCATGTACAAGTACATTATGAATATACTTTTTTTTATTTACAGAGAATGGTAACGAAATTAATTGCCTAGATTTTAACTATGATGGCTTGAATTTCGCCACTGGTGGAAAAGACTTAAGCATAAGAATCTACGACTCCAAAACAGCAAAGGTATCTAATGTTTGTGTGAAAGAAGTATGATCAATAGTATTTAAAGTTTTTTTTTATGATTTTTTAACTACATAGATATAACATAAGTGTTTGCATGAATAAGTTGTTAATTCCTGGTAGATGTAAAATATACAATGCTGTAAATTAGGTGTAAATACAAAAAACTGATCGTGATTTCAGTAATGAAACTGAATTTACTGTGTGCAATGTATGCAGTTTCCTCCATTTTGTCTCAACTTGCCAAAAACTCACTATTTTATTCAGTGAGAGTGAACACCATGCAGTGATGATCTTTCCTTTATTCAAACTCTAGTTCGTACTATTAGCATCAAACTCCAGTCCATACTACATCAAATTCCAGTCTGTACTACATCAAACTCTAGTCTGTACTACATCAATCTCCAGTCCATACGACATCAATCTCCAGTCTGTACTACATCAAACTCCAGTCTGTACTACATTAAACTCCAGTCTGTACTATTAGCATCAAACTCCAGTCTGTACTATTAGCATCAAACTCCAGTCTGTATTACATCAAACTCCAGTCTGTACTATTAGCATCAAACTCCAGTCTATACTATTAGCATCAAACTCCAGTCTGTATTACATCAAACTCCAGTCTGTACTACATCAAACTCCAGTCAATACTACATCAAACTCCAGTCTGTACTACATCAAACTCCAGTCTGTACTATTAGCATCAAACTCCAGTCTGTATTACATCAAACTCCAGTCTGTACTATTAGCATCAAACTCCAGTCTATACTATTAGCATCAAACTCCAGTCTGTATTACATCAAACTCCAGTCTGTACTACATCAAACTCCAGTCCATACTACATCAAACTCCAGTCTGTACTACATCAAACTCCAGTCCGTACTACATCAATCTCCAGTCTGTACTACATCAAAAACCAGTCTGTACTACATCAAACTCCAGTCTGTACTATTAGCATCAAACTCCAGTCTGTACTATTAGCATCAAACTCCAGTCTATACTATTAGCATCAAACTCCAGTCTGTATTACATCAAACTCCAGTCCATACTACATCAAACTCCAGTCTGTACTACATCAAACTCCAGTTCGTACTACATCAATCTCCAGTCTGTACTACATCAAAAACCAGTCTGTACTACATCAAACTCCAGTCTGTACTATTGGCATCAAACTCCAGTCTGTACTATTGGCATCAAACTCCAGTCTGTACGACATCAATCTCCAGTCTTTACTACATCAAACTCCAGTCTGTACTATTAGCATCAAATTCCAGTTTGTACTACATCAAACTCCAGTCCGTACTATTAGCATCAAACTCCAGTCTGTACTACATCAAACTCCAGTCTCTACTACATCAAACTCCAGTCTGTACTACATCTATCTCCAGTCTGTACTACATCAAACTCCAGTCTGTTCTATTGGCATCAATTTCCAGTCGGTACTACATCAAACTCCAGTCCGTACTACATCAAATTCCAGTCTGTACTACATCAAACTCCAGTCTGTACTACATCAAACTCCAGTCCATGCTCAGGGCTCGAAAATAACTTATGTCCGTTAGTCAGTGACTGATAACAATCACGACAGACATATTGATTTCTTTACCTATCAGTCCGAATCTACAAATTTGGACCGATAGATTCATTTCAAAAATAGAAAAAAATATCTCTGTGAAGGGTTTCAATTGGTTTTAAAACTCAAAACCCAAATGCAGAACATTCAACTATTAAACTATTTCCCGATTTGCTAATTCTGAAAAGTCCCGAATCATATTTATAGAATCATTCAGTCTGTGTCATCTAAGTGTTTTGCAATATGAATGGTAATAGCAGTGTTAATTCATTTAAGCACTACTAAAACAACGACAAAATCAAAATCGAGGCGCCATGTGATTTTAGGAAATGTGTTTGTTTGTTTTAACGTTCCCCAGAGAATTACTCCTGCAGTGACATGGGACCTCCGCTTTTAAGGTCATATCTGCAAGACCTGTGATTCTCACTTCTAATTGCCGAGAGTTTGGCGAAAGAGCAATCACCACTTATGGTTTGAACATATTTTATTGTAATAAAATTACAAAGGGATCGGGCACAAGTTCTAAAATCTTAGACCACCCTCTCCCCACTTATATTTATGTCTTAGATTTGATGCAGTTATGGCACGAGTGCAAGTGTGGTTCAAACTCAAGACCTTCGGGTTACAAAGCGAATGCTCTGCCAAAGTGCTGTGCTACCACGACCACTCTACAAAATATGTAAAGTGTGTTGACCTCAACTTGTCACAAAACTCATCAAAACGGAAAGATTCCAACAAAAGCAAGAAAACGTTTGACAGGGTTTATGAAAAGGAGAAACAGTCAAGAAGTTTTCAGGGTAGATGGCTAAATGGTTGGAAATGGTTGTGGTATGACCAGGAGAAACAGTTGATGTTTTGATCATAGAGTGAACAGTTCACCAATTAAAACAATAAATGTCTAGCATTGTTTTTCTTTACCTCAAATTTCAGTTAAAATGGCAAACTGATTAATTTCTCTGCGGACTGATAGAAAATGTTGTCGATCAGTACGGCCTGACTGGCTGATTGAAAAGTTAGTTTCAAGCCCTGCATGCTACATCAAACTCCAGTCCATGCTACATCAAACTCCAGTCCATGCTACATCAAACCCCAGTCCATGCTACATCAAACCCCAGTCCATGCTACATCAACTCCAGTCCATGCTACATCAAACCCCAGTCCATGCTACATCAAACCCCAGCCCATGCTACATCAAACCCCAGTCCATGCTACATCAAACCCCAGTCCATGCTACATCAAACTCCAGTCCATGCTACATCAAACTCCAGTCTGTACTACATCAAACTCCAGTCTGTGCTACATCAATCTCCAGTCCATGCTACATCAATCTCCAGTCTGTACTATTAGTGTAAAACTCCAGTCTGTACTATTAGTGTGAAACTCCAGTCCGTACTATTAGTGTAAAACTCCAGTCTATACTATTAGTATAAATATCCAGTCTGTACTATTAGTGTAAAACTCCAGTCTATACTATTAGTATGAATCTCCAGTCTATACTATTAGTGTAAAACTCCAGTCTATACTATTAGTATAAATATCCAGTCTGTACTATTAGTGTAAAACTCCAGTCTATACTATTAGTATGAATCTCCAGTCTATACTATTAGTGTAAAACTCCAGTCTATACTATTAGTATAAATATCCAGTCTGTACTATTAGTGTAAAACTCCAGTCTGTACTATTAGTGTGAAACCCCAGTCTGTACTATTAGCATCAAGCTCCAGCCTATACTATTAGTATAAATATCCAGTCTGTACTATTAGCATCAAGCTCCAGCCTATACTATTAGTGTGGAACTCCAGTCTATACCATTAGTGTGAAACTCCAGTCTGTACTATTAGTGTAAAACTTCAGTCTGTATTATTAGCATCAAACTACAGTCTATACTATTAGCATTGAACTCCATTCCTTATTATTAGCATGATGGTAGTAGTCTTAATGTAAAGTAATATCCCCCAGATTTGATCCCAGTCATACACAGTAACACAATAATTATGCTATTATTTATTAATTATACCTTTAATGATTTCTGATTGATCTGACAACAAATCGGCGAGAAATATTTTTATCACATGTACAGGGTTCGTTTGTTTTGTTTTTTTCTTAAGCTGGTTAAAACATATGAGGGATACAGTGAGAAAAAGAACCCCACGGACATCCAGACTGCAGGCTGTGCCATGAGGGTCTTCGCCCTCAAATACCACCCCGAGTACGACGACATAATGATCACAGGCGGCTGGGAGAATCACCTTAAGGTAGCCATCACTCAATATCAATCTGCAATGTCTGTCCTGCCTGTCTGAATCAAGCCATTGTAGGTCATAGTTATTATTAAAATATGTGCTGATTTTATCAGTGAAAATAATTGACTTGTTGACAACAAAGACAAATGCTTGGTTTTGCATGCAGTATTATGTTCAGTGTTTTTGATTTTTGCAGTATTACGTGCTGTGTTTTTGATATCTGCTTTTGTGGGCAATTGATTTTCATAGCTTTTCAATAACCTGCAGTGAAATTCCAGACACAAAGGCTTGAGAACCAGGTAGATTTTTATGACGAAAGAAAGACTTAAAATGATATCGCACATCTCTGTAGAGAGGAATTCATTTGGAGTTAACATCCATTGATTTTAAGACTCGTGGATAATGATTACAAATTGTGCCTTTTACTGCCCTGCTGTAAAAATTATCCTAAATTAACAATGATTAAACACTTCCAACCAAGACAAAGAAATAAGATTCATTACTGGCATTGTAAATAAAATACCTAAGGTACCATGATTAAAATATATGCCACTATAAATTGCTTTCATTAGCAATGGTTGACTGATTACAAGAAGATCTATGCTCAAGATCTATGCTACTATTACATTAGTGCTCAATATAGTTCATGTAATTAATTTCTGTTGTTAACCAAAGTAATATTTTTTTAATTCACAAAATTGTTAAGTATGAGGAAATACAGATTTATTTAACAGACGATACTTAAATTACTAGTATGTTATATCTGAATTTGTTGTTATGAGGGTGTACAGATTTATTTGACCGATAACAGTATTTCTTAATTTGTTGAGTATGGGGGTATTTTTAGGGTAAGGGGAACTAATTTTTGGATTTATATGAGGATGTAAGGATTTAATAAACAGATGATAGTTTTTATGCCTGAATTAGTTTAGTATAAGGGTGTTTAAGTTTGTTTGACCAATAAAACATGTAGTTCGTTATTCCTGAATTTGTTGGGTATGGAGGTATTTTCAAGGTAAGGGGAACTAAAATTTTCAATTTCATGGTCTCTGCACCCAAGGAGCTTGAAGCGTTGGGCCATGGCCCCTGTGTCAGCGGTTATGGTGATAAGGCAGGACTTAATTGTTTATAAATTGAAATGCATTATTTCTGGACATGAATCAAGCAACCTGTGTACATTTAAGAATATGAATATCATTCTAGAAAATATGAGGGTATGAACTGATGCTTCACACCAGCGTACTTCATGAATTAAGTGCATTACTATATTTATATGTATTCATACAACTGCAAAGCATTCATGAAGAAATAGCTATCATTCTAATGTTTAGAGATATCAAAGGCATAAACATTTGAGATGTAAAATAAACAAATTTATTTGTCAGATATTGGTTTGTTTTTCCTGAAATTGTTGGTATAATTGAGGGTATGTAGATTTATTTGACAGATGATAGCTTCTTATTTCTGAACTTGTTGAACCTGAGGTTATGAGTTTCCTTTCTAGGTATGGGATGTTCGGTCTGGTGACGGAGTAAAGAGAACGATTCACGGCCCACACATCTGTGGAGACAGCCTGGACCTGAAGGTACGTCTACACAGTCACAGCTGTAGGAGACCAGTTACATGCAACTAATTTACACTCCCTGAAAAGTGGAGATGTTTTCTTGCTCATCATAAATTCAATCAAAAAGACATAACCAAGTTACTAGAATAAAATGTTATTTGTAATTAATTCTACAAGAGATGCTGCATTCAGTTGATGAAAGTTGCTTGTAAATCAGTATAACATGTGTGTGTTTAAAATCATTGTTAAGCATTATGTTGGATTTTCAACAATTGAAGGACATTTCTTAAAAATAATACAAGAAAAATCTTAAAATATCCAATGTACATAGAAAAATTAAAAATGCAATATTCCAATCATTAATATTTTTAGGACATGCAAAGATATTGAAAATAAAAACTTTTCTTACAAGGATAGAGAAAACTTAAAATTCAAGCTCAGTATCTTAAAATAGAACACTAATAGAAAGCAGAATAGAAAGTAGTGCTGTGTTTCTCCCACTGAAAATAAAAACCTGCTGAATGACACTTTCATTTTAACCAGATTTTTTTCTTCCAAAAATGTAATAGTCAAAGAACATTGAGTCCAAGAAATTTTAATGTCAAATTCAAGCAAAACTGTAACCTGAGTATAACTCATGGTCATCAAAACTTGATCTTGTTTGTGTTCTAGGGGATGAAGGTCTTAACTGGTTCCTGGGTGGCTACAAATGCCCTGCAAATCTGGAACTACACAGAGGGAAAGGTGGAGAAGAATGTACCATTTAACTATGATGGCCATAGTGGTGCCTACCTTTACTGTGCCCAATTCTGTGATAATGATGTGGTGGTGGCCGGCGGAAGTGGTACTAATAATGTACAGGCCGTCAACACGGAAACAGGGGAGGTAAGTCTGTATACCAACACAGGGACAGGGAAGTTAAGTCTGTATATCAACACAGGGACAGGGGAGTTAAGTCTGTATATCAACACAGGGGAGGTAAGTCTGTATATCAATACAGGGACAGGGGAGGTAAATATGTATATCAATACAGGCACAGGGGAGGTAAGTCTGTTCATCAACACAGTGGCAGAGGATGTAAGTCTATATATCAATACAGGGGATGTAAGTCTGTATATCAACACAGGGGATGTAAGTCTGTATATTAAAGACCAAATAAAATACCTAAGGGTTTCTTCACAGATCACTGGATGTGGGTGGAGCTCATCTATGGTTATTGTTATTTACCTGGCCAAGAGATCAGGGTGCAGTGTATACTTTTGATGTACACAGGAAGGGTCTCAGGGCTGTCTGCAGTGTTTCTGTCATCATAGTGTTTGTATAACGGTTGTATCCCTATGGCTAGATGACACACAGTCTGCACCACCCCCTCTTTCTCTCTTTTACTCTCAGTTATTGGCTCAATGAATAATTTCTTTTACAAATATAGAACTATCATAAATTGATTATATAAATTATTTCAATAAGTTAGAAGTTTTGGAAATTAATGGGCAAATTATTGTTCAATTTCTGATTGTGTAATTTATAATACATGTATATAGAGGGGGTGGGGGAGGAATTACAATTATATTAAAATTGCGTTGATCAGGGGTCTTTTTAAAAACAATTGAATTACGAGAAAATAGCAGTTGTGGACAGGCCAATGCTATCAAAACCCTAGAATACAGGGCTTCCTCAAGATCTAAAAAATGCCAGTAGGTACTGACTATTATTGTTATCAAAACACCTCTCTGGGGTAGCTCTAGACCACAGTTTCTGCAGATGTCACTCCACCTGAGATCTATTGTTAAATGTTTGATTGACAGACAGCTAAGAATTTGGGGGTGTTAACTTAAAGTTGGGTCTTTAACACAGGGGAGGTAAGTGTATATCAACACAGTGACATGGGGAGGTAAGTCTGTATATCAACACAGGAGAGGTAACTCTGTATATCAACACAGGAGAGGTAAGTCTGTATATCAACACAGGAGAGGTAAGTCTGTATATCAACACAGGAGAGGTAAGTCTGTATATCAACACAGGGGAGGTAAGTCTATATATCAACACAGGGGAGGTAAATCTGTATATCAACACAGGGGAGGTAAGTCTGTATAACAACACAGGGGAGATAAGTATATATATCAACACAAGGGAAGTAAGTCTGTATATCAACACAGGAGAGGTAAGTCTATATATCAACACAGGGGAGGTAAGTCTATATATCAACACAGGGGAGGTAAGTCTGTATATCAACACAGGGGAGGTAAGTCTGTATATCAACACAGGGGAGATAAGTCTATATATCAACACAAGGGAAGTAAGTCTGTATATCAACATGGGGGAGATAAGTCTGTATATCAACACAGGGGAGGTAAGTCTGTATATCAACACAGGGGAGATAAGTCTATATATCAACACAAGGGAAGTAAGTCTGTATATCAACATGGGGGAGATAAGTCTGTATATCAACACAGCCACAGGGGAGGCAAATCTTCACTCAGTAAGTACTAATAGCACACAGACCATCACACAGAATAGGAGGTAAGACTGTACTCAAAAAAGTGAAAACCTTAGATTTCTGATAGTTAAATCTATGTAATCAGGCACCTGTATAGTACACTTTAACCTATTTGTGATAGCTTGATGGTTATACTGCTTGCTTCACTATTGGAAGGTCTTATGTTTGACCCCCATCAGCCAGATTCTGTAATGTAATTGATTATTGACCACTTTTAGATATATTTGGGCATCTTCTTCAGAACTAGGATGTTCCTGGTTTGATTCTTGATCTCAGCACCACACCTAAGATACTTAACACTGGTAGTGACTTCAGTTTCCTTCGCCAAGTGCCCGGCATTAAAAGTGAAAGTTACGGGTCTCTGGGATGATGACTTAAAAACCAATGTCCTGTGTTACTGTAGGTGTTGGCATGGTTAAGAACCCACACTGCTACATCCTTGAGTACCACAAATAGGTCAAAATTGACTTCACCTACAGCTGATGACGTCTTTTATGAATGAAAGATTCTCAAATGGGATGTAAAATAGCGAACAAAACTCATCTCTCCTCTTTACACTGTGCAGTCTGGCATTGTGATTACTTTCCCACTGTATGTGAGATTAAATAGGTGTCATTGTATAGATCTTTAAAGTAAAAAAAGAGAGAAATCTATTTTTGATGCATGGTTTTTGTTTATGGCTACATTTGTGCTTCGTTGTAGGAGTTTGATCCCCTTTTGTTGTGTCTTTGCAGGTTATTGGTAAAGTACAGATGAACAAACAAATACATGCTCTGGACACAGTGATGGGGGGACGGCTGTTAGCTGTGGGTGGAGGAGATTACAGCCTTACCCTGGCCGCATTAAAATGAAGGGCCCTGTGTTCAATATTGATACAGTTTTAACATTGCTTGTTTGTATATTTTATTCTGTTGACCAAATGTTGCCAAATACGAAATATTCCATGAATTACTTTTATTCAATGTGTGCATTATCGTCCAGACTTCTAATGTAAAATCTCAGGTCAATCAGTATTTAGAAGAGTGTATTTGATACAATGCTTTAAACTTTCTTTGAATTGTACATTATTTGATCATAATTAGGAAGGCCTTACATTATCTAATACTCATTGCATTACAGCTACACTAACGGGGTTTTTGTGCCAAAGCACTTAAATGTCTAGGGTACAACCATAAAAATGTACTTCACCATTTCATTAATAGTGTAAAATCTCACGGCAATATATACCACTGAAATAGCTTACATAACATGTATCTAATATCTAAATTCCGAGGACAGACTTGTTAGGGGGCTACTGGTGTTCATTGCCTAACGTTCTGCTCTTTAAATATGTCGAAGTATAGATGGTTTGGGTCTGTAATCCTTTGCATGAAGGTCGGATATTCTTCCAATATTTGCAATCAGAATAGTTTTGTAGTATTTATTAAGTGGTTTCCGTCCAGTGTTCCGTCCAAGCATTCATGTGTCCATTTCTTCCATATTTATTCTTGTGAAGAATGAAGCATAATAGCATTAATAAAAGCTTGATGAGAAAAATACACATGTATGTGTCATTGTTTATTTCATACAGGTTTTCCACTTGTGTCATCTTCACATCAGTAAAATTTCAAGGGCAGATTAAGGTTAAAGAGGGGGGGGGGGGGACACACCCATGAATCAACTTATAATATCCTTACATCTGCTGGACAGAAACTAAGGAGGCAAAATGAACCACACACAAAACAGGATGTCTCATTCTTCCATGTGTATATGCAGGGCCAAGTTTGTAAAATATTGTGTGGAAACTGTTGCACAAAATACAGTAACAGCCTTAAGGTAGTTCTCTACATCGTCATAATGGCTGACTTCCTTTAAAAACATGGATGAAAAAATCGATATCAGCAATATTAGACTTTTCCTTTTCCAATTAAATACCTAGCCGAGTAGCTCAGTAAGTTAGAATACCGACTGCTGAACTGTAGGTCGCAGGTTTGAGTCCAGCAGGGGTTTTAAATTTTATTCAGATTACCTTCTACTATAACTGTATTTTTTGACAAAATAAAGTAAATTAAAAAAATTTCAACTTCAAAATATTGTACATATCCTCCACTTTTCATCTACATCAAATTTCTCAGGTGTAGCATACCTCCTTAAGTCTGTCAGCATATCATTCCTTCATTATACATACTAAGCCCTGTATTTTTCATCAAAAATGATTGCACCAAAGTTACCCAGAAAACCTTAGTTGATACTTTCTTAATGTGTTTCTACCACTGCCAGCTAGGACATACCAGTATCTAAACAGAAAAGAAGTTCATCAGGCCATAGTAATTCTATCAGAAATACTCAAAGATTACTTATTCTTATTTCAAACGTCAAATCCTTTATTAAGACCACGCCCGATGATCCACACCTCATAAATCCCTGTTGCATTTTTAGCTCACCTGAGCTGAAAGCTCAAGTGAGCTTTTCTGATCACCCGTTGTCCGTCGTCTGTCTGTAAACTTTTCACATTTTCGGCTTCTCCAGAACCATTGGACCAATTTCAACCAAACTTGGCAAAAAAAAAACCTTGGGTGAAGGGCTTTCAAGTTTGTTCAAATAAAGGGCCATGCCCCCTTCAAAGGGGAGACAATCACAAAAATAGTGTGGGGTCATTTAAAAATCTGCTCGAGAATCACTAGGCCAAAAAAGGTGATATTTTTATGAAAGCTTCCTGACACAGTGCAAATTCAAGTTTGTAAACATCACGCCCCCTGAGAGTAGGGTGGAGCCACAATAGGGGATCAAAGTTTTACATACAGATCTTCTTTACAAGAACCACTTGGCCAGAAAAGTTTACATTTACATGAAAGCTTCCTGACATAGTGCAGATTCAAGTTGGTAAAAAGCATGGCCCCTGGAGTTGGTTGGGACCACAATAGAGGATCAAAGTTCTACATGCAAATATATAGGGAAAATCTTCTCAAGATCCACTGGACCACAAAACTACAAATTTACATAAAAGCTTCCTGACATGGTGCAGATTTAAGGTTGTCAAAAGCATGGCCTCGAGGGGGGGTATGATTGAGCCACAATAAGGTATCGAAGTTTTACATACAAATATATAGAGAAAATCTTCTTCTCAAGAACCACTGGGCCAAAAAAGCTGATATTTACATGAAAGCTTCTTGACATAGTGCAGATTCAGATTTGTTCAAATCATGGCCCCCGAGGTTTGAGTGGGGCCACAATCGGGGATCAAAGTTTTACGTACCAATATAGGAAATCTTCACTGGGCCAGGAAAATTTACATGAAAGCTTCCTGTCGTGGTGCAGATTCAAGCTTTTAAAAATCATGGTCCTCGGGGGTAGGTTGGGGCCACAATAGGGATCAAAGTTTTACGTGCGAATATATGTAGGGGAAAATCTTTAAATATGGGCCAAGGCGACTCGGGTGAGCGATGTGGCCCATGAGCCTCTTGTTCAATTCCCCATATCATTGTCTAAAGATTTAATCCACATTTTTTTCCCAATTTTTTTTTTTACAAAATGTAATTAATTGCACAATTGGATTGTTTGGCAGATGAAGAAAATGATAAGAGTACCAAATTTTACAATCGTACAAAGAAAACAAGCGTTGGGCGAAATTCTGTCAAATAATGAATATCCAACTTTTCAAGCTACTTTATTGAGAGGAATCCACCAAATCTCAACGCAAATATTACCCGATTTACTGTAGTTTACAGACTGTAACAACACACGGGTACAAAACTCTGAAGACACCTGACTTCCGGTATGTTTCTCATCTGTACATTTGAATGGACTAATGCTCATCTCCCTGCAGTTTCTCACCCTATGGCTTCATACTTAACTTATGAAATTGAGCGAGGTCCCTTATCGGAGAATATTGTATGGTTACAAACAAAACAATTTTGATAAAAGTGCAAAAAGATGGGAGAAATTACGGATGTTGCAGCAGTTCGATCACAAGGAAATATAAATATTATGAAAACAAACAAAACAAGAGGCCCAAGGGCCACATCGCTCACCTGAGTCACCTTGGCCCATATCTAAAGATTTTCTTTATATATTAGTATGTAAAATTTTGATCCCATATTGTGGCCCCATCCTACCCCTGGGGGCCATGATTTGAACAAATTTGAATCTGCACAATATCAGGAAGCTTTCACGTTTTCTACTTTCCTGGCCTAGTGGTTCTTGAGAAGAAGATTTTTAAAGATTTTCCCTATATATTTGCATGTAAAACTTTGATCCCCTATTGTGGCCCCAACCTACCCCCGGGGGCCATGATTTGAACAAACTTGAATCTGCACTATGTCAGGAAGCTTTCATGTGAATCTCAGCTCTTCTGGCCTAGTGGTTCTTGAGAAAAAGATTTTTAAAGATTTTCCCTATTTATTCCCATGTAAAACTTTGATCCCCTATTGTGGCCCCAACCTACCCCCGGGGGCCATGATTTGAACAAACTTGAATCTGCACTATGTCAGGAAGCTTTCATGTGAATCTCAGCTCTTCTGGCCTAGTGGTTCTTGAGAAAAAGATTTTTAAAGATTTTCCCTATTTATTCCCATGTAAAACTTTGATCCCCTATTGTGGCCCCAACCTACCCCCGGGGGCCATGATTTGAACAAACTTGAATCTGCACTATGTCAGGAAGCTTTCATGTGAATCTCAGCTCTTCTGGCCTAGTAGTTCTTGAGAAAAAGATTTTTAAAGATTTTCCCTATTTTTTCCCATGTAAAACTTTGATCCCCTATTGTGGCCCCAACCTACCCCCGTGGGCCATGATTTCAACAAACTTGAATCTGCATTATGTTGGGAAGCTTTCATGTAAATTTCAGCTCCCCTGGCCCAGTGGTTCTTGAGAAGATTTTGAAATGACCCCACCCTATTTTTGCATGTTAGTGATTATTTCCGCTTTGAAAGGGCATGGCCCTTCAATTGAACAAACTTGAAAGCCCTTCACCCAAGGATACTTTGTGCCAAGTTTGGTTGAAATTGACCAAGTGGTTCTGGTTTAGAAGATGAAAATGTGAAAAGCTTACAACGATGACGCGGGTGACAGACAACGGACAATTTTTGATCAGAAAAGCTCACTTGAACCTTCGGCTCAGGTGAGCTAAAATCCCAAATGAAACCTGGTACATTTATGATAATAAACAGAAACGAGAGGCCCATGTGCCATATCGCTCACCTCAAACACCTTGGCCCTGCTGTTGTGATTTTTAAAAGTTCTGAGCAAGGTTAAAGTTTTGGACAGAATGGCAGACAGGACAAAAACAATATGCCCTCCGATCGGGGAGTTGGGTTAAAATCTTAAATCCACACAATTTAGGAATTTGCATTTTGATATTATTCATCATATTTGTCAAGTTTTATTGAAATTGCTTTCAGATAAAAGGTCAAAAATGGTTTAAAACAAAGTTCTTGTTACGAGGAATGTACATATGAAATATGAGACACAACTCGTTCATCATTCAAAAGTTTTGATTCGGATGAAGGTCAAACTCCAAGGTCAAAGATAATGGTATCAAGTGGAAAATCTTTCCATAAAGAATCCATACAAAATATGAAAGCCATGTCTTGAACAGATCCGGAGATATTGTACAGGCGAACATTTCTTAAAAGTGGGTAAAAATTACAAGGTAAAAATGTTGGCATCAAAAGCATGCATGTATGAAATAAAACTCTCACCAGAGGGCGTTACGCTACGCTCCACAACACTGAAAATGAAGCTTGCATAGCGTGCCCTCTGGTGAGAGAATGGTATGAAATATGAGACCCATATCATTCACCATTCAAAAGTTATGAGGAAATTTCAGGTTTCGGAAAAAGTCAAACTAGGGTCACAAAGTCAAAGATCATGGTATCGCATAAAAGGTCAGTTTAGGAGATATTACCTAGGTAAAATTTTCTTAAAAGTAGGTCAAATCACAAGGTTAAAAACTTTTGGTACCAAAAAAGGGTCTCGTCACAAGGAATGTGCATATGGGATACGAGAGTCCTATCACTCAGTATTGATATGTTATGATCATGGTTAAAGTTTTAGACAAGCAGGACAAAAACAATATGCCCCCAGTCCCGACTATAGGGCGTATGAAATACACAACCATGAATCGACACAATTTAAGAACGTTTGCATTTTGATATCATTTAGTGTGACCCTGCTACTCTTAAAAAATCAATTCCCTGTACATGTATATTCTCATACAAGAGGCCCACAGGCCTTATCGGTCACCTGAGTACTAATGATAAAGTATAATTACTCCCAAGGGCTATGAAATCTAGAAAAAAATTCCTGTTCTGAATATCTACGCTAAATTCGAATGTTCAGCAACAGTATAAAACAAGATGTGTTCTTAAAATTTCACTGCCCTCAAGAGTGCATACACTGACGAAAGGCTTTACATAACATAATAGGTGTATTAACATTAAAACATCAAAAGATAAGACGAATTTGGACCCATCATAGAGTTAAAACCCTGGGTTGTGAAATTCACCATTTTTTGTACACCCTTTTCTGCTATTCCTAAGAATGCATTCAGATTTTATACAGTATCACCAAACTTACACATAAATAATATATACAAAGTTTGGCCCCACCCTGATGCCAAAACCCCTACCCCTGGGATCATCAAATTTACAATTTGGTAAAGGACTACCTGCTTTTTCTAAATATTTATTTAGTTTCAATTTAGTATCAATAGCACTAAAGTAGATGTTACGTATTTAAGTGTTATACACATAAACACTATATACCAAGTTTGGCCCCGCCCTGGAGTCAGAACCCCTAACCAGGGGATGAAATTTATAATTTCGGTAGAGGTCTTCCTGCTCTACATCACTTTGCATTTAGTTTTTCTTACACAAGTGCGGTTCTTGAGAAGAATATTTTTGAAAATTGGTCAATTTTGGGCAGTTTTTGCCTCGCCCCTAGGGCTACAGGGGTGCTGGAATCCTGAAATTTACTCTTTATGTCCCCCTTGTCCCAAAGATGCTGCATACCAAATTTGAAAAGAATTGGACTGGTAGATATCAAGAAGAAGTTAAAAATGTTCAATTGTTAACATACGACGACGGACGACAACCAATTGCAATAGTTTACTCAGGTGACCTAAAAACTCCTATTGTGGCCCCAAATTACCTCCGGGCTCTTGAACTGACTTGAATTTGAATTATATCCACCTGAAGATACTTGCATATTAATACCACTAGCCATGGCCTTGCTGTTGTTGAGATGAAGATTTTTAATTATGTTACGTAAAAATTTAATCCCCTAACTGTGGCCCCAACCTAGCCCCGGGGGTCATGATTTGAACGAACTTGAATCTGTAGTACCTGTTAATGCTTGCATGTATGATTTGTTACGGCCGTTTTTCATTTTTTTTTTTTTTATTATTTCCTTTACATATATAAGCATGCAAAACGTGATCCCACACTACCAGTTCAAAAGATTGAAATGGGATATTATCGCCTAATCGGGAAATATGAAGATATCCCTTTTGGGATACAGTACGATTATTTTTATATGGTGTTATCGCAAGGTGCCCGATGTTATGTTGTTGCATGAACCTGTATGTGTAAATTCTAACTCGCTGTTGATCCTTAATTATTGAAACCATGATTCGCCAAAACAGAAATTACAAAACACGTTTTGTTCAATGACCTTGCATCCCGTATTTCCCAGACATATTTATATATATAATCTCTGATGCTCAAGACGTACATGTATACAATTAAATGACAGATATACGATTGTATGACAAGGTATATACATATTTACAGACAGAGAAGGCTATGTAAGAATATTATTACGTAATTCAAAGGCAATGTAGATATCTCCCCAAGTTACACAACTCTTTAAATTCTTTACATTTAATAATTGTATATTTATATATATATATATATATATATATATATATATATATATATATTAATTGGGTTTTGTACACATAAAGTACATGAGTATAACAAGTCATATATAAATATCATTATGTGCATGGAGAGAGATAGTGAGAAAGAGAGAGAGAGAGGCATGTAAATAGTAAGTTCCATCTGTTCCATTGAGTATCAATTTTTTTCTTTTCACCATTCGTATATGCTATATATTTGTGTGTTTCATAAAATAATCTCATTTGTGATATTGCAGCGGGCAAGTTTAAAGGTTTCTTAGTACATCTTGCAGTATAGACATAATACTTCAGAAATAAAATGATAGTGTTTTGTGTATCACTATTATTTTCAATACAAGCTAGAATAAAGGATTTCTTTGTAATTGTAATCTGTCGCTCAGTCTTGTCTTCTAAAAATTGTTTGAATTCTACAAGAAATAGTTGTAAACAATCACATTCCCATAAAATATGTTCTATTGTTTCCTCCTCAGAGTGACAAAAGTTGCAATATTTAGGATCTATTCTTTTCATATTGAGCAATAATGAATTTGTTGCTAAAATTTTATTTATAATTCTGTACTGAAACCAGTGCAGCTTACAGTCTTTTGTCACTCTGAAGGGTATTTTGTGGATTATTTTCCATTCCCTGTCGTTTACATCTTAAAGTTCCCTCCATTTCTTTTTGCCAGCTGAGACCGAGTTATTTTTATTAAGAATTTCATAGAAAAATTTTGATTTGTAACATTTCAAAATTGTGTAAGTATTTGTCATAATTAATGGACTTGTGAGCTTCATGTTTTTTCCAGGGTCTGAATTTTTTATCCATGCTCTTACTGCATGGATAATGCTGTTGTATTCTAAAAAATATTATCCTAACGTTTGTATAAATATCACAAAAATATTCAAAACTAAAAAGTGAACTATCTTCATTAATAACATCATTAATCAGTCTGATGTTGCTGCCAAACATTTGTTTATTAAAAAATGGTTTTCCGCCAATCTGAATCTGTGGATTATAAAATAGAGGTGAATCAGCAGCAACAATGGACTCATCAATAAGACTATGTAATGTAATGTAGGACTTGAATACATCAATCCAAAATTTATTTTTCAGAGTTTTTAAAAATGTGGTGATGTATTCAACCCCACAGTTAATGAATGTGTTCAACTGAAAATTGGGAATAAACAGTTCCATACCTCTGCTGGAAAAAATAATCTTTACACTTAATAATTGTATATTTAGATATATACTTTATCAATGTCATAATATTAACACCTGTCAGTGTTATGCTCTCTATAATACATCAGAGTTTACTTTAAACAGTACATATCGTGTAGTCGCTTCTATTGCTATGGAAACAATTCAGATCACTCCAGAAGCAAGGATTGTCATACCAATCAAGAAAAAGGCGACAATGTAGAAGATTTGCCTAAAATGTTTTAAACTTAATGTTGATCAATTTGACTTGGAACATTTGTTTTTGGCTCGCCCGAGCTGAAAGCCCAAGTGAGCTTTTCTGATCACCTTTTCTCTGTCTGTCTGTAAACGTTTTCAAACTTGGCACAAATCATTCCTGGGTACAGGGATTCAAGTTTGTTCAAATGAAAAGGGAGATAATCAAGACCAGGGGGAAAATAGGGCAGGGTCATTTAAAATCTTCGCAAGAACCAATTATTAGGGATCTCCTATCATTTGATCATATAGAATGTAAATCCGTCATTAATACAAGAAATGCACAAATTAGAAGACGTTTTCGAAGGGTTTCAATGTTTGGGTAATGCTTACAAATAGTTTTACAGAATTCTAGAACAATCTTTGGCGGTATTCTATGTCCTTACGATCTTGTAACCCGACCAGCGTTGCTTCTGAAGAATGAAGGGTCCGAAAAGATTTTACATTCTATTGTTCATTCAAGTTGCTAAGATACCATTCTGTTGCCAGGATGTATGTAAAACATTCGAACAGTGCTCGCACACAAACAGTTTGTAAGACAATAGTGTTCAAGAGGGGATCTAACAAAATCAAGGGGAAGGGGATTTGGCGTTAAGTCAGTCTCACTGAGATATCTGTGAAATGGGTTTAAAACTAATTGTAAAAACCTAATACGTCTAAAGGGTTGTTTAAGACTTTCATATTGAACACAGAGACCTGTGTAATGAATATAAACCCAGCTTTCCATAATTGTGTAGGTTATGTCCTACAATTAAACAGTTAGTTTTGCCGAGTTTGAAATAGTTGAAATTTGTTTGACGCCTGTCTAGCAGAATTAATTGGTCACGTCTGACAAAGACCAAAGTAGTATCTAGCATGAAATTTGTATCAAATATTAGATTCGTACTTTTTCCAAATTTCAGCTTTCATTCTTTATCTAGCGGGATCGTGGGAAAATTGGAAATTATTCTTTTTAAGACAATCGTGCCGCTGCTTCTCTCCTAATACGCGCAAAATAGTTTCCCCAGTCCTCAAGAGACTCTCTAACGCCCCTATCATGCTCTGCACGTAAACTTAAGTTCCCACTTGGTCCCTACTATCATTCCAGAAACAGCCTGTCTTTTTTGCGAGGAGAATCGATCCGTGTGAAAATCCCACTCGTGAATCGTCATATCGCGCATTGATTGGCTGTTTGGATTCAGTTAAACAGAGTGTGGATGGCCAATTTTTCAAAGTGAAGGTCACTGAGAACAAAAGTAAAGCTTCTTTCTGAAATCTATGAGAAGTCTTGTCCAGCCGTTTGCGCGTGCTCGATTAAGGGAAGTAACACACTTTTATGGGAACGATAGTACATGAAGCTCGAACATGCCGCGCTCCGAGCACGCTAGTGCGCTTATAACTGCGTCAGGACGCAGCAACACGCTAGAAAATCGTATACCACGTTAGTATTACGTTAATACTACGATCACAGGTAACACGTCTGTGCTAAATCGTTAATTAAAGAGTGGTCGCGATAGCCTTGTGGTTTGGGCGCTCGCTCCGTTACCGGGAGATTCCGGGTTTGTTCTCGCTCCGTGGCCGAGAGGTTCCGGATTTGATTCTTGACCCGGGCGCCTCGTCAAACCTAAGACGTTTTATATCCGTGGTGACTGTTCCTTCATCAAGTTCCCCCATTAGAAGTGAATGTTACGGGTCTTTTGGATATGACATTAGAAATGGAGGCACCGTGTCACGATAGGCGTTAGCACGATAAAGACCCCTCACTACTACGGCTGTAGCTGCCATACATAGGTCAAAATTTCTGGCACTTCACCTACAGACGTAGTGAGAGTGACGAACAGACGCAGTGCCCGTAGCATGATCGTAGTAATAACGTGATTGGACCGTAGTCGGCGTGGTGTAAGCTTTAACGAATTGTAGTTCGAGAGTGAGACCATGCAGCGTATCATTCAACACCACTACCCCGCCTCGACAATTTTGTACATGCTCAAAACTGATAAGGCACAGTACCACGCGCAATGGTGATCCCAATACGTCCCTCATTCGCTCACGAAGACCTCAGCACGACCCTGCGAACACCCTCCACGATCACGTTAATTCATCAGGGTGGGCGTGTTATCTAATACCTAATTTTGAAAAATATAACATATTGCCATATAGTAAATCACAAATTAAAACCTTAACTGATTCGTCCAAAGGTCAAGGTCATGAGGACTGGTGCAAATCATGATCATAGGAAGTGATCAATGAGGAAGACGAAAATGAAATCTGCAAAATAAAACAAATACATCCATCTATCTTTTCTTAAAAAAAAACAACTGAATTATTTAGTTCCCAAATGATGAATCCCATGGGAATTCGGGTTACAATAGGTCCCCAGTACCCCTTGCTTGTCGTAAGAGGTGACTAAATGAGGCAGTCCTTCGGATGAGCACAAAAACCGAGGCCCTGTGTCACAGCAAGTGTGACATGATAAAAACCCATCCCTGCTCAAAAGCCGTAAGCGCCGAGCATAAGCCTAGATTTTACAGCCCTTCACTGGCAATGGTGACGTCTCCATATGAGTGAAAAGTTCTTGAGAAGTCTTCGCCACGTCGTTGTAGTTTATGAGTTAGTTCTTATGAGCAATGAATCGCTATGTGACCGAGTAACTCCGCTTGACATGTCAGCTGTTTCATATTAGTAGTCAGCAAAATTAACGTCTCGATGATAGTATGACATAATTAACTGTACATAAGAATTCCAGAGCATATTATGAATTCCCACGATAACATAAATTGAAAATTTTGCTGAATTTGAAATAGCTGAAATTTGTTTGACACTTGTCTAGTATAATCCATCGGCCATGTCCAATGTTCACACCCAAATTAGAACCTAGCACGAAAGCTATATCAAACCTCAGATTCATACATATTTTATACAGTACTTCGTATTCAGCGAGATAATGGATACTTATGAGGGCGATCACGCCTCTGCTTCGCTCCTAGTCTGCGTAAAATAGGGGTTTTCCTCCGTGTTTTCTGTGTCCCACAAACGCTCTCTAACGCCTGCACCACGCTCTACATATAAACAAAGTTCCTGTTTTGAACCTAACACGAACACACTACGCTACGAGCACTGTACCGCGGTCCTCATCATTGTTAGAAAGAGTGTACCGCGGTCCTCGTGATTGTTAGTGAGAGTGTACCACAGTCCTCGTGATTGTTAGTGAGAGCGTACCACGGTCCTCGTGATTGTTAGTGAGCGTAGCGCGGTCCTCGTGGTTGTTAGTGAGAGTGTACCGTGGTCCTCGTGATTGCTAGTGAGTGTTCCACGGTCCTCGTAATTGCTAGTGAGAGTGTACCGCGGACCTCGTAATTGTTAGAAAGAGTGTACCGCGGTCCTCGTGATTGTTAGTGAGAGTGTTCCACGGTCCTCGTGATTGTTAGTGAGAGTGTACCGCGGACCTCGTAATTGTTAGAAAGAGTGTACCGCGGTCCTCGTGATTGTTAGTGAGAGTGTATCGCGGTCCTCGTGATTGTTAGTGAGAGTGTATCGCGGTCCTCGTGGTTGTTAGTGAGAGTGCACCGTGGTCCTAATGATTGTTAGTGAGAGTGTATCGCGGTCCTCGTGATTGTTAGTGAGAGTGTATCGCGGTCCTCGTGATTGTTAGTGAGAGTGTATCGCGGTCCTCGTGGTTGTTAGTGAGAGTGCACCGTGGTCCTAATGATTGTTAGTGAGAGTGTTCCACGGTCCTCGTGATTGTTAGTGAGAGCGTACCGCGGTCCTCGTGATTGCTAGTGAGTGTTCCACGGTCCTCGTGGTTGTTAGTGAGAGTGTTCCACGGTCCTCGTGATTGTTAGTGAGAGCGTACCGCGGTCCTCGTGATTGCTAGTGAGTGTTCCACGGTCCCCGTGATTGTTAGTGAGAGCGTACCGCGGTCCTCGTGATTGTTAGTGAGACTGTACCGCAGTCCTCGTGGTTGTTAGAGTGTTCCACGGTCCTCGTGATTGTTAGTGAGAGCGTACCGCGGTCCTCGTGATTGCTAGTGAGTGTTCCACGGTCCTCGTGGTTGTTAGTGAGAGTGTTCCACGGTCCTCGTGATTGTTAGTGAGAGCGTACCGCGGTCCTCGTGATTGCTAGTGAGTGTTCCACGGTCCTCGTGATTGTTAGTGAGAGCGTACCGCGGTCCTCGTGATTGTTAGTAATAGCGTTCCGCGGTCCTTGTGCATGGGTGTTGGTGAGAGCAACGAAGGGACTCTATTATGCGCATATCACGGACACAGAGTAGTATTAACGTGTAGGCGAACTAGCTTTAAATATCAGGTCGTAAGACGGTTTCGTTCAGTGTGAAAGGGTCTGAAGACTAAAGTATCATGTCTCTTGCCTAATTTTGAAAACTACTGTTACATGTACAAACGAACTAAAATCCTAAATTATTCTTCCAAACGCCAAGACCACGGGAAGTGCTCAGTTTGAATTCAAAATATATGCGCTATATATAGATATGCAAAACGAAATATATACCTTTTAAAAATTCTTTATCTTTCAAAAACGACTGAGTTTGATGTTTCCGAAATGAAAGCACAGGTATGAGAAATGTTCGTCACGTTGTTGTAAAGTTTTATGTAAGCAATGAATGGCTGCGTGACCGAGTAACTTGGCAAGACATGTGTCAAACAAAATTTAGCTATTTCAAACTCAGCAAAAATAACTTCTCGATGATAGTATGACATAATTAAGTTGTAAATAAGAATTCCAGAGCACATGACGAATTCCCAGGGTGACATGCAAAGGTGTGTATTTTATGATCAGTCCGTCGTATCGTCCAATTCTTCTAGTAGGCACGCGCCAGTGATCGCTCCAGACTGTACTACAGCGGTTTTCATTGTTCGGGAACGGAAGCAGACGTGAGAAGAACAAAGGTCAAACAATCGTGACCTTAACAGATCAGAAGAAGCTGATATGTCCAGGTTCATGGCGTCCAAATCTCAAGTCGGAGAGGTTTTTTGTCTCTATGAAAGCTATTCACACATGCATTTCCTTAATAAATACATTGAGGGAAGTGTTTTATCAAATGAAATATAATTTTAAAATAGATATGCATTAGATGTACTGCTTGAAAGGCCTTGTCATAGGGGTTACATCTCCTAGATCTTGGGAAAACAAGTAGGTTAAAGGTCAAGGTCACAGTGGCTTCTAACATAGCACCATCGCAAAAGGAGGATTACATATACACAATATTACTTTATAGGCCCTAGGTGTACTTTAAAATCATTCGCTTCAAAAGTTATTCCTGGTGTTGAATGTTCTTAACACAACCCTAAAGGGACAGACAGACAGGAAGTCCAAATCCAATACACATAATGATATGATCAAGTATCAAGTATCCCAAATACATGCGCTAGATCCGGGCTATGTAGTATTTGGAATTTCATATCCTGAGGACAAATTGGCATTTCTCTGAACTACCCTTTTTAGGGATCCCATTGAAATATACTGTATAGGTGTGAAAGCTTGCAACTTTACTGCATCGTTTGGTCCTCAAGTTTTGCTGTTTAAACAACAAGGTGGTAGTAAATATCTAAAGCGCCTTTATCTTTTGTCAATTCCGACCAGGCCACGTAGTCTACGAACTGAAACATGCTGTTGCCAAAGGTAGGACCGTCCAATAGAAGCTTTACCATTTCAGTCAGCCACATATTTATGTTTTATGAAAGTTGGCCAAATGTTTAAAATAAAACACTTGGTTGAATAATTACATGATATATGTGTGTGTGTGAAGTTTTCAAAGTTTTGAGATACAATTATTTTAAACAGCTGACAATTATGGCATATTGGTACTGAAGTAAAGGCCTAACTCTTTTCTTGGAGTTACTTGATGTTCTTTGTTGTTAGATATACACACAAAATTCCTGTTAGTTTTCGTAGGTCTAAAGATAAAAACGGATTCCATGTAATATTTTTTCTGTGATTTGAAGTAATTCCTCTTGAATCAAAAATGCGCAAAAAGGTAAAACATTCCGTGAAATATATTTATAAAATTATATAGCATAGCTAGCCCAGTATTAAATTTCAAGAAAATTGATGCGAAGTTTTGCGCATGACACGCAACATGCTTAATAACGTTAAACCATTATATCGCAGTCCAAGCAAAATGGTCCTGACCCCTGAAACTGTAGGTTGCCCATTAATCATTTTCTGTGATATCTAGATTTTCATTTAATTGCGTTGTTCGTCTCCATTAGATGTTCAACATTCGTTTCTGTTGACTTCCAAATGAATTTTATGTCAGTTCCCCATAAGAGAATGTTAATAACAGATAATATTGAAATTTAGAAAAATATCACGAAATCGTATTCACAGCTGGACTAAACTTGATCAAAGTCTGCGAACAAGGTCACGTTAATGCCAGCATTCCTGGCGACCAACATTCATACAAAATAGAACATTGACCTTTGACCATCAAATATCAGATTTCCGCCTAAACTCTCAGTGGCGTAGCTTCCATTGAGGCAACCGAGGCAACTGCCTCGGTAAAAAAAACAAAAAAACACCTTTTACGTTGTTAAAATGTCGATAGCTTCTGGGGGGCACAGCCCCCCAGACCCCCTTGCCTCGGTAATATTCGAAACCAAGCTACGCCTATGACTCTGTGTGATCATGTGAAACGTCAATAGTATATTGTCTGAGTCTCTATATAGGGTCCCGTGGGTATCCGGGTCAGAATTGGTCCTCGGTTCCCCTTGCTTGTCGTAAGAGGTGACTATATGGGCAGGTCCTTCGGATGAGACCGCAAAAACCGAAGCCCCGTATCGCAACAGGTATGGTATGGTAAAGATCCGTCCCTGCTCAAAGACCGTAAGCGCTGAGTATAGGCTTAAATTTTGCAGCCCTTCACCGGCAATGATGACGTCTCCATACGAGTGAAAAATTCTCGAGAGGGACGTTAAACAATATTCAATCACTATCGTTATACGTAAAGTTATCTCACTAAAACCACAGGCAATTTCATCACAAAATAGCTTACCTTATAATGATTTTATCTAGCCAATATAGCAAGTCGAGTTCTAATACAATGGAATATGCTGTGATTGCAATTATAGAGAAATATTTATTAGATATAATGTGCTGCAGTTAACACGAATTTGTTCTATTCTATACAATCAATCAATCATTACACAAGTCTTCAAACGTCACCGATAAAAAGACGTCCAGAGAAACCCTTTACTACTCTCTCTCTCTCTCTCTCTCTCTCCGCTTTACTTTTACACTCACAGCTTCGGCAAACAATTACGGACTTTAAAGAACACCAAATTAGGATATTCTCAAATTATCTCTATCTCTCTCATACTATTATGGAGACTTCTTTCAACAAGTACAGTAGAGGTCGTCTTTTCAATAGAACTGATTTAACGATCTCCTCCACTCTACTTGCATGCAGACACGCCGAATTAGTGATCTCTCAAAATAAGTTTTCCTTAGTTGAATTGCTGCTCCCTTGAATTGAATCACTTCTAATATGTAAATGTTACTAATATATTTTAACAGTGATATACATAAAGTCTTAAGAATTACAATGAAATTTATTAGAGACTGTTTTGAATACAGAAGTCAATTACTTAACTAATAAGACTACATAAAAATTATGTAAACATTATTTAATGATGTTCAATGGGCCTTTGCCAATTATTGTAATTGTGTTTTGTGCCAATAAATATTTGTATTTGTAAAGTTGGGGAGCGCTTAAATTTATTGAGAAGAGCAACAATTCAACTAGCGAGAACTTCTATTCAGCATATGAATTAAAATTCAGATGAATCTAATAAATCACTCTGATTAAAAGTGATGATAGCGTTAATTATTTTAGAATATATCCAGCTTACTAGAGAAAGCTTCCATTAATGAATTACTGGTGGTACTCCCTTCAGCGGATTCAAAGTGCTTATTGTAATCAAGTAGGTTAGTAACTTGTTTTGGAGTACAAACATATGTACATTAAAATATACATTGTATTATTGAAGCGCGCTCTTATAGATGATGTTTTTAGATGAATCGAAAATACCTGTTATTCAATTAGACTGCGCTCTAAATGAACGTTATCTATATTTGAATTGTAGTGCAGAGAAATCTTAATAAATTCTGGGCATTTTTTAATCTCTCTCTCTCTTTCTTTTTCTCTCTCTCTCTGAATTTGTGTGTTCTCTACTTGATTTTTAGCTCGTAATAATTCAGTTATAGAGAAAGCAATAATTTGAACATATTTTCTGATGTAGTATAAAATGAAACGTTATGCAATCATTTTAATACATTTTAAAGTGCTTACTATATTTCAAATATATCTAAAATTTTGACCTACATGTAGATCATTTGACTCCAATTCTAATTTCCACTGTTGTTGTTTATTAGTCAAAAGCAAATACAGCTTATAGACATGGTATACAATGTAATAAATCTAAAATCATATAAAGGTCAAGAAAGAATAGAAATTGTGCCTATACATTGGTATTTCTAATTTCAAAGGAATTCTTACTAAAGACTAATTAAGGTTAATTCCAGACACATTTTATAGAGAGAAAATTTTTGGTCCTTTTTATGTATACAATCGTACCTTGTTCTTTACCCAAGTCACACAATTCCTTACATTCAGTGTCGATAAAGGTTGAATTAATTTAAAGACAGAGGGTCTGATATAATAATACTTTTTCAAAAATTTGATTCTTAAATGACTGTAATAGATTCACTTAAAGAAAAAATGAAACTCATCTTGTACCTCTAAGGTACATAAAGGACATACGCGTCTTTCTAAAGAAACATTTTTGTATCTACTGGTTTCAATAACTGTTTTAGTTATGAAAACAAAAATTCAGAAATGTACAGTACAGATGGTATCCATGGCACTGTAAAATATTGATATTGCCATTGAAAATGACCGTTGTCGTCTCTACTTGATTGAATATTGTTTAACGTCCCTCTTTTGAATATTTCACTCATAAGGAGACGTCACCACTACCGATGAAGGGCTGCAAAATTTGGGCCTATGCTCGGCGCTTAAATGGCCTTTGAGCAGGAAAGGATCTTCATCTTGCCACACCTGCTGTGACACGTGACCTTGGATTTTGCGGCCTCAATCAAAGGACCCCCCCCCCCCCCCCCCATTTAGTCGCCTTCTACGACAAGCAAGGGGTACTGAGGACCTATTCAAACCCGGATTTTTACGGGAACTAGTATCTTGGAGCTAGGTTAACAGTAAAAGGTGAAATACGACACTTGTTTGACATTATGTCCACATTATAAATTCGTTCAAGATAAATTCGGTTTCTTTCTTTGACCAAGTCCCTGTGTCTACCATATCTGCATTGTTAAGTATATCTACATTGCTACACCAGAGAAATTTAAGGAGGAATGCTACACCGGAGAAATTTAAGGAGCAATGCTACACCAGAAAAATTTGATAACAATATTTTGAAATTGAAAACTTTCAAATGTAGTTTATTTATTCAAAAATGCTGTTTTAGTAGAAAGTAATCTGAATTTTTTTTTAAAACCCCTGCATAACTCGAACCTGCGATCTACAGTTCAGCAGTAGACATGCTAACCTACTCAGCTACGCAATTAAATATAAAGGGAATAGACGAAGATTGCTGATATTTACATTTTCAATGATGATTTTGAAAGGAAGTCAGCCATTATGACGATGTAGTACACCTCCTTAAAGGTTCTTCATTGCACCAAGACTTATACCTTTATGATACTACGTCACAACATGGCGATTTGAATACTTGAAATTATTTGAATCAATTAATTTTTTGTCTATCTGTGGATAAAGTATAGGGTTACTGAATCGCAGATCCCGAATTCAAATCTGTCAAATTCTTTAGTTTAAATTTAATGAAATAAATTTTTGAAAATCATGGGGTTTTGAAAATCCAGAATAGCATATTGTTTGTCTTTATGACAAGTGAACTTATATATCATCACATCTTTCATGATTAAATCATTTCATGCTGATTTGAGAAATTCTTTCAATATATAGTGAACCACCTTAAGAGATCATTTGTAACTCGTTATACCCTGTAGTGAACCACCTTAAGAGATCACCTGTAACTCGTTAAACCCTGTGTGTGAACCACCTTAAGAGATCATCTGTAACTCGTTATACTCTGTAGTGAACCACCTTAAGAGATCATCTGTAACTCGTTATACCCTGTGTGTGAACCACCTTAAGAGATCATCTGTAACTCGTTATACTCTGTAGTGAACCACCTTAAGAGATCATCTGTAACTCGTTATACCCTGTGTGTGAACCACCTTAAGAGATCATCTGTAACTCGTTATACTCTGTAGTGAACCACCTTAAGAGATCACCTGTAACTCGTTATACCCTGTGTGTGAACCACCTTAAGAGATCACCTGTAACTCGTTATACCCTGTGTGTGAACCACCTTAAGAGATCACCTGTAACTCGTTATACCCTGTGTGTGAACCACCTTAAGAGATCACCTGTAACTCGTTATACCCTGTGTGTGAACCACCTTAAGAGATCACCTGTAACTCGTTATACCCTGTGATCAATAGATTCTTCCTTTGATTTCCCACTATTAGCAAGTAGGAGACTGAGAGATTTAATGTATCAGATGCATGATGTTCGTAACCTTGTGGAAGGCAAACACGCGAGCACGCTCGATGTCCAATTTGTTGCGATGGGACAGCTCGGGAGAACACAAACAAATAAACAAACGTCAAATTCGGCCACATCTTCTTGGTAACTATTAACACTAATGTAAACCAAACCATTAAGAAACCTACATACATTGTCATTTTATATTGAAGCTTATTTTTCCTGCATTCAGTCCTTCTCTAGAGATCATTCTGGCAGGTTACGAGTAGTGCTCATATTGTTAGATAATCCATTATATTAGATAATATTCTATTTTACCACGAAGCTTTGGTCTCTATAGAAAAATAAATAACAATAGCCCATTTTTAGAATGTGGTTAATTATTTTTTAAAAAGAAAATAGGTATTTGCAATTTTAACAAAAACATTAATATTTCTTAAAATTGTGCTTTGTATTTTGCTCTTTGCAAGGAGAAAATATAGATTATCTAATGAGAATGCTCCCATGACACATACATGTATAAATCAATACCATATCAGTATGACTATTGATAAAGCGTATAACAAAGAAATACTAGATGCTGTCATAAGACATTAACACCCCCACGCAAAGGTATACTCTCCGTCGTGTAACTAGCAGACCCCATATAACCATATAACACACCCTATAAAATATATATTCCTGCTGCGCATATCAGGATGCATTGAGTATTCTGTCAGGCAAGTGTTCTGGGGTCATCCAAATCCAATTTCATAATTGTTGAAATACATTTTAAAAACAATTGAGGTCGTGACCCCTAAGCCATATAAATTCCTGTCTGTTGTACATATCAAGATGCATTGAGTATTCTGATGGGCTCATCCCAACCTCCGTCATTTTTTATTGTTCAAATATCTTTAAAATGGTTGAGATTTCAACCCTTAAAGCAAATATATTTTTGTTGCACATGACACAATGCACTTTGTACCAGGTTTTCTTTTCATCGTTTTTTCACCCCATTTTTCCCCAAGGTGAAAAAGAAAATCCCGAAAACCTTTTTGCACATCTAAAAGACACCACCAACCATCCCCCAAAAGATGATTTGGCTAATGCATAAAAAGTAAGAGGAGTTTTGGGAACCAGGGTTTTTTTTTTAAATTATCATTTATGAATTATTTTTACTTTTATTCAATTTTTGTCTTTAAAAAACGACTCCCATTTGGGCCCCAGGGTAAAAATTAAAAGTCCGAAACCTTAATGCACATCTACCGAACACCGTCAATCATCTCCCAAAAGATGATTTGGCTGCTGTGTAAATTGTAAGAGGAGTTCTGGGAACCAAGATTATTTTTTGCTGTTGCTGGTTGTTTTTTTTTCAAAATGAAAAAAGGTTTTTCGACTCCCATTTTGGGCCCAGGGTGACAATTAAAATTCCGAAAACTTATTGCACATCTACAGGATACCAACAATAATCTTCCAAACGGTAATTTGGCTACTGTGTAAATTGTATGAGGCATTCTGGAAACCAGAAGTTTTTTGATAGAAAGAAATAGGTTTTTACCCACATTTGGACCCAGGGTAGAATTGTGAATTCCAAAAGCTTATTGCCCATCTACAGGACACCATTTATCATACTCCAGAAGATAAATTGGTTACTAGTACTGCTTAAAATAAAAGAGGAGTTTGAGGAAGAAGAAAATGTGACATACGGACGGACCAGGGTAACAACAATATACCCAAAATTTCTTCAGAAAGTGCGGGTATGAAAATTAAAAACTACGAATTCTGATTACTTGAAGGAAAACCATAACGTTAAACGATTCCGTACACCAGAAAATTAGATTCGCTGAAAAAAAATCTCTTGTTATTTATCAAAATCGTGATGAAATATATGTAACTATCGTAATTTCATTTCATAGAATTGACGACTTTTGATATATATAATGGAGTTATTCATTTTTATATTGTAGGCCCGCAGTTAATCACGTTCGTCTTTCTATGAAACCATATCATATAATCACCCGCCTCCTGGCGGCCTATAATTAATAAAGTGTCAATGAATGCTAAAGTATACTTGTATATCAGCCATCAGCGTGACAGGACATGGTTTGGCCTAGAATTAAAGACAAGTTCATCTTCTAATACACACTAGTACATGTATATACAACATAATCTATAACGAGTATTATATACTAGTAGATATATAAAACAACCTATATAACAAATCTTATATATACACGTACTAGTAAAATTAATACAAAATAATCTATATAACAAATCTTATATATACATGTACTAGTAAAAATCATACAAAGCAATCTATATAACAAATCTTATATATACATGTACTAGTAAAAATCATACAAAACAATCTATATAACAAATCTTATATACCAATCATTTAATATTTAATGTCTTGATGAAATTATGGCGATTTTGATTGGCTGAAAACTTCGTTTGATTTCTGCATCAAAGTCGCATTCCACCGTTCCCACGATACAACCACTGTTCAACGTCTCCTCTAACACAATGCAGCATACCTGTCACCGCTTGTCCTCTTCCTTCATATCTAATTCATCTTTTAACCATTGCATCTTTAATTTGGCGTCCAATCCATTTAATTCTGCTCAGTAACTCTACCTACCTTATCGTTACGTACACGTATTCCTCCGCGCCATTTCAAAAACGTTAATCAAAGATTTTTTATGAGAGAAACTATTTGTTTTACTATTTAAAAACATATTAATTAAATGATAGGAAATGAATCATAATTCTTGACTTGATGGGGTATCAAAAAGGAAACTGGACGGAAAACTTTTTCATCAACGCGCTATTGATGACGTCCATTTCCCCTTTGATACCGCCATTAAAAAACAATCATAAGATTCATTTATTAAGCATATATATTCGATATTCCCTTGAGATTTTCCAAGAGGATGTTATAAGTTCGAAACCTGATTGATTTTATACTGTTTAACGTCCCTCTCGGGGATTTTTCATTGATATGGAGACGTCACCATTGCCAGTGAAGGGCTGCAAAATTTAGGCCTATGCTCGATGCTTACGGCCTTTGAGCAGGGAAAGATCTTTATCGTGCCACACCTGCTGTGACACGGGACATTAGTTTTTTTCGGTATCATCCGAAGGACCGCCCCATTTAGTCGCCTCTTACGACAAGCAAGGGGGTACGGAGGACCTATTCTATAACCCGGATCCCCACAGGATTCAAAACTCGACCCATAGTCTCCAGCTGTACGTGGTAGTCTCTGAAATACCACGAATGTAATTGATTTTTATTGAATAATGCTGAATTAATATTCCATATAGTGTGGAAAGAATACAAACAGATTTTCCCCGTTGCCTTCCATGTGGTAATTATTATTTTTGTGGGTGGCTGTGATTTTGTTTAATCCGACATTACATGTCTCATACAATGTCCCACTCGCTCTCTTTATTCGGTAGTTCTGAAACAGAAATAATGCAACAGCGTTATAAACTAGCTCTCCGTCAAATATTTGATCCCTTGCATATCAAAATTATAAATTGATTTTTGAATTACATTCAGTGGTTAGTCTGCAATAGAGGATATCTCTATTTTTCTGCCCTGCCGACAGAAGGCCAGTCGTCCGTCTTCGCGAGGACAATTTGACAGGACTAGATGAGGAAATCGGCCATGATGTGATAGATCATCTCTCATCCACCTCATCCAGTCGGTGAACAACTGAGAAATGAAACAATAGTACATCATAATAGTAGTACCTAACAATATTAGTGCATCACAATAGTACTTCCCTACAGTAGTACTTCACAACAGTAGTACCTCACATTAGTAGTACCTCACAAAAGTATCTCACAATAGTAGTACATCACAATAATAGTACCTCATAACAGTAGTACCTCACATAAGTATCTCACAATAGTAGTACCTCATAACAGTAGTACTTCACATAAGTTGTACCTCATAATAGTACATTTATGTATCTCACAATAGTACCTCACAATAGTAATGCATCACAACAGAGTAATACCTCGCAATAGTAGTACCTCACAACAGTAGTACCTAACAATAGTAGTACCTCAATAAAACCTCACAATATTTACAAGTAATACCTCACAATAGTAATACTTCATAATAGTACCTCACAATAGTATTACCTCACGATAGTACTTCACAATAGTAATACTTCACAATAGTAGTACCTCACAATAGTATCTCACAATAGTACCTCACAATAGTAATACTTCACAATAGTACCTCACAATAGTAATACTTCACAATAGTACCTCACAATAGTAGTACCTCACAATGGTAGTACCTCACAATAGTAATACTTCACAATAGTAGTACCTCACGACAATAGACCCTCACAACAGTCATACCTCACAATAGTAGTACTCACCTCACGATAGTAGTACCTCACCTCACGATAAGAGTACTCACAGGAAAGTTGCTAGATATATCATATACCGAATTTTCCTTTTCAAAATCACGTGATGTGACTTTATTGTTTTTATTTTTAGAAAATCTTTAAAAGGTGTTAGATTTTCTTCCAAAATAACACGATTCGTCATGCGGGAAATCAGTGCAAATTTATTTTTGGCTTTCTATTTTTCTCCTAAAGATGCCGTAATAAACCTATATTTTGCTTGGGAACAAGTCAGATCCAATGTCGCTTCAAAACATTAATAATAACGTGACTTTTGTTCGTGTTTAAATCTTTGGAAGAAGATTTGGACGGAGAGAGCAGCAGCTTGCAGACTTTGTTCTGTGTACAACAGTTGATCCCATTATAGTATGTCTTATCTTACAAATTAAACTACTTTTTTATTGAAAAGGAAAATTTCGATTTGATTTACCACGATCTATGTACAGAGCACTGGAATACTTTGTATAGTTGAGGGCCTGGTAAGACTTTTGTTCCAGTAAACATTTAACCGCCAATCAAGACGCTCGGGATCACTGCAACATATTTTGCGAACGAATCTATTCATGGCGACATATTTTTCTTGTATATTGATGTTTACAAACACAGCACCTATCAATCGTGAAGGGCTTGGGTCGATCTCATCTCTTCTACAGTTGTTGTGGGATTGATTTTTTCCACTTTCAAGGATGGCTTATAATGACAGCCATTTACAACCCTATATTCGGCTTTTATTCGGAAGTCGGCAGCGGAGCCGCACTTGCGTCATCAAGACTGAAATCAATCACTAAATCAGCACTTTATCCGGGGTCACTTACAAATTCTTTAACGAAGACGATTTTAGTTTTTAAAATAGACTGTGGTTGAAGATTTTTCTCTGTAGATATGATACCCACAACGATCGGAAGTTTAAGACAACCATGTATTCGTGTTAAGATGTTCAACAGAATATAGCTCCTAAACGTTAAAACCACGGACATCACGGGAGATGACGATCGTTTATTTATGCAACATAGGCAACAACTGACGTAAACCATATTTCGAATAACATCATACCGACAAAGAAAATGAATATAATTTTTAAAAAAAGATATTACAATATTTTTCTTTCTTTCTCGAAATGATCAGTAAATTTCTTACATCTATTGCATATTATAAAAATTATGCGTATATACAAGTATGTGTGGAAGCATATGTATGTGCATATATATATTATCTGCATGCTATTGTTCCTAATTTGTTCATTTGTTTGCTTGACCCATATGGGTGTATTCTGCAATAAAGTATTATTATTAATTAACAACATGATTCGTACCAACATATATAAACGCAGAAATTTCATTTCGATAACTCTATACGAATGTTTACAAAATACAAATATTGGTTGTTTTTTGGTGTTTTTTTTTTTTTAGAAATAAATTTGTTCATTTTCAGAAACTGTATACAAATCTCATAAATGATTTTCTAACTATTCTAAAACGTCAATTTCCAAATATTCCAACTTGAATCTGATACGAAACGTTTCTGGGTGTATTCTAATCGTAGTCATTTTGACCCTGCAATACCTCCTAACCTTGACCTCTAAACCTCATAACGTTGATTTTTGTCATACCTCATAACCTTGCTATAATTCTGATCTTGTATTTTACGTCATAGCTCTGACCTTGACATTTCTTCAATAATGAAATCTCTACCTTCTGTAGTGCAAAGTTTCGCCAAGATAAAATTGCAAACAGACGGACAAAGATGCCGACAACACCCCAGTCTTCAGTCTTGGAAGTATGAATATTTTTCACATCCTTGTACATTGTTGACAAGTGGACGTCAAATGTCTGGGTTTTTTGGGGTTTTTTTTTTGGTGTGTGTGGTTTAACAAGCACCACTTGGATTACATGTGTTATACTGAGAACTCTGTAACCTGTTTTAGCAGCACTTTTAAAATAGTAACCCCCAAACCATATTCATAAATTGATAATACAAAATAAGAGAAAGGCCCGATAAACAGGTTAAGCAAGACTGTCAGCATTTCACTTTCTCTTTTTTATCGTTCTCTCTCTCTTTGTTGGTATATTCCTGACCTCTCGTGCGTTGAAGGACCACTGCATACGTCACATGTGTCAGCTGCCGCCGACCAGAGATAAAACTTTTAACAGAGAGGAGATTTCAAACTATTGATTTCGGAACTCTCGGTCCTTGTGTGTGCTGATTATCAGCAGGGTCAGATCTAGAAACGAGTCAAAATAAGTTAGGGGCATTTGGATTCTAATATGACAGTCATAGTCTCTGATTTGGTGAGACATCTCACGCTGACTCTAATGCAGTCACAACACTGTGATACGTGCCTGTTTCTTCTCGTGTTTGAATTCCCACGGGTCGTTTTTTTTCCATATCTCCTCAATTAAGTGTCACCTATGATTTAGGATAGGTACTGCAGCATCTGTGGAATTTTGTCAATATGAACAAGAGGTCCATAGGTCCCAATGCTCAAATATTTACATTACAAAGTAAAAATAAATTATAAAGTTAAACCCTTAATTCTATAATTCAAACTTCATTAAATAATGATAATTGATAATAGGATCGGACATCAGACACTGCCCTTGTATAAAATACATTACCATATAAACATACACATAATTACATTACCATATAAACATACACATGAATACATTACCATATAAACATACACATGAATACATTACCATATAAACATACACATGAATACATTACCATATAAACATACACATGAATACATTACCATATAAACATACACATGAATACATTACCATATAAACATACACATAAATACATTACCATATAAACATACACATAAATACATTACCATATAAACATACACATAATTACATTACCATATAAACATACACATAATTACATTACCATATAAACATACACATAATTACATTACCATGTAAACATACACATAATTACATTACCATGTAAACATACACATAAATACATTACCATGTAAACATACACATAAATACATTACCATATAAACATACACATAATTACATTACCATATAAACATACACATAAATACATTACCATATAAACATACACATAAATACATTACCATATAAACATACACATAAATACATTACCATATAAACATACACATAAATACATTACCATATAAACACACACATAATTACATTACCATATAAACACACACATAAATACATTACCATATAAACATACACATAAATACATTACCATATAAACATACACATAAATACATTACCATATAAACATACACATGAATACATTACCATATAAACATACACATGAATACATTACCATATAAACATACACATAAATACATTACCATATAAACATACACATAAATACATTACCATATAAACATACACATAAATACATTACCATATAAACATACACATAAATACATTACCATATAAACATACACATAATTTAAACATTGCAATAATGTAGGTAATCTGTGTCATGACAGCTACAAATAACACGTGATTTCTGGTAGCGGGGACAAACCAAGAAAAACATGAAATTGATATGGATACAGTGCGTTTTGTTTTGGGTTTTTTTTTTTGCAATATTTCTGCGGCGACTATTTTCCATTGTGAGAATATGACTTATTGTGGCGATACTCTCATTCCGCTAATGAGTATTTTATACCGAGACGGTGTTGGTTTTGGTCAATAAAAATCCTTTATTTATATTCACGCTTACGTCACAAAGACGTTTGCTTTTCTATGGAAAGTTACTTGGAAAATAAAAATCTATATATACAATGTATCTTTTTATTTTGCAAAAATAGCTATAAAGAATGAATTTTACACAAAGAATTATTTATATACACTGTATCTCCATGATACAAAAACCCAGACATTTATTCCATCATGACCAGCTATTATCGACAAGATATGTATATATATATATAGATGAAGAGTTGATCGCAACTACAGGGATTCGGTATAAAATTGTGCACAAACAACAAAATACTACTCAATCTGGGGGGGGGGGGGGGGGGGGGGGAGGGAGGGGGGAGCTAGGCGACTAACAAGAAAACACACGATCCCCCCCCCCCCCCCCCTAATATTAGATTCGAACTTCATAATCTTAATCATAGGGAAGGGAGAGGGATGAACGTTCATTTTTAACAACATAGGTTCAATTCATCAGTTCTACCTGATACATTCTTACTACTGGTTATCTAGTACTCGTACATGAAGGGGGGGGGGGATGTCGCCCAATATTTTTTACCTTGCGTATGAAAATATTTAACCTTGCATGTAAAAGTAACGGAAAAGGACAGTGGGATGTGCCTGTTTGTTTTTCGTCATACATCACCCAATCCATTAAGGTTACTTTAGTGTCAGTTCATCAGTTGCTGATTTCAGGGAAATTTTAAGGTATTCAATGTATGACCTTTAAACAGGAGATTAAACAATTTTGAATAATTTAAATCAAAACGAATTTTTATTGTTAATTAATGATGAAATATATCAAATTCATAACTGGTAAATTATTATTAGAAGCCCGTCTTTTGTACTTAAGACTTTGTAGAAGAGTTATCCACCCTTGGTGAAGATAAGAAAAATCGAATTTTCTAAAGAATGTGCGGTAAATGATTAATTTTATTACATATTTTCATAAAAAGAGAGTTTATGTAACTTTGTAGTATAAGATTTGTAAGAAAATTTTATTTCTTTTAAAAATATTTCAATAAAATATGTTTTCCCCATTGACTTCAAGATACAATTCTATTTCAGATCAATCTAGCAGTAATCAACAGTTTGTAAATCCCTGTGGTGGAATATTTTTGTTCAATAAACTCTTCAAAATGATAACATGATTAAAAAAAAATCCCACCATCCATTTATTAGATATGAAATATGATCGTTATACATTGAATACCTTAAATGAAGACCTCAGAGATCATTTAACTTAAACCTATCAACTAATGAGGTGTTTTTTTCCAAAAGATCTATCAGTTTTACCAGAGATGGAACCAAAGTAATATTATTTTTTCTTCTTCCGATGACTACCTAATTAAATCCATGGACTCGAATTCGCTTAGCAAAGACGTCAGCCATTATGACTTAGAGACACCATAAGACGTCAGCCATTATGACTTAGAGACACCATAAGACGTCAGCCATTATGACTTAGAGACACCATTTACCACCCCTCATGATATCATTTATCATCTTTTTCAAGGAAAGCAGTTTTCTAGGAATTTCATACGTTTGAAAATTAATTAGCTAACGTGCATTTCATATGCAAATTTGAAAAAGAAGATCCATGCGGAAATATCACGTTCAGTTTTGTGGTAATACAGGCGAGCCCCGTCCCTTAACGAAATATTCAACTCCTTGTGTAGAAGATCATGTATTCATTTAGTCTCGAGGAAAATAGCTTGAGTTTTCGGTAAATAATTTGTTCCGCGTTATTCCAGAACTCAGTGTTGTTCCGGAATGTTTCCCACGAGGCAGATTATCGTTGTTTAGTTTTAAATTGAATTGAATTCATTGACAAACACATCATTCACTGGCATATTATATAGTTATAAATACCAATGAAAACAAGGAAGTATCACGTAGTTACAAACATCAACTACTGTAGTGTTATATATATATATATATATATATATATATATATATATATATAAAGACTAGTTTCTTCAATTCTTCAGAAGTCTATAATCTTTTTACTCAGTCAGCTTTGTGATATGTTTATTACACTACTTCTTGTGTAGATTTTTTCTATACTTATTTCTGGATATATAATTTTGACATTAGAGAGTTAATACTTTCTGTAATAGGAATGATATTATTTTTCATATATCAGTCTGCATTAAATATGTCACGATATTGCAATCTACATTGATCGTAACTAGGGTTATATAGTACAGAATGTTCTTCAATAAATCGCTGCATGAATGGCTCACAAGATTTCCTCTGGGAATAGGAAGTCATATGAGCGCTAATTCGTAATTTTGTCAAATTTGATCTTTAGAAATGGAAAGATATAGAAAATAATGAGCACCTAGAATATTTCAAATTTCATCATTCGTTGGGAAAATGCTGTGAACTGAGTTTGACTAAAAACCACAAATAGCAGAACAAAGATTTTACATATGAAATAAAATGTGGAGTAGCTGGTGTACATTTGTGTGTAGCACTGAGAACCTTCACACACGCTGTAACTCAATCTTACAACCTCGAGGATTCGTTAGGTGACTAGCACGGTCAAGGGATGAATTGCATGAATGGTCTGCAATAACTTCAAACACCTTTACAACTTGGTGAAATACAAAAGATACCGTATCATATCTGTAACAGCAATGGCGGGCACGATAACAACACGACCCCTTGGTAATAATTAGCCCGAAAGTTAAATTGGAAACATTGATAGTAAATCGGTAACATAGGAGACCGAGTAATTTAGAAAATGTTCCATTTTGGTAATTTAGAAAATATACTGAAATAAATGTTTCATTCCGGTAACTAAGGAAACTTAATGAAAAAATGTTTAATTCCTGTAACTGAAAAAAAAACCTTACTGAAATAAATGCTCCATTCCGATAATTTAGGAAACATACTGAAATAAATGCTCCATTCTGGTAATTCAGAAAACATGCTGCATTCCGACAATTAAGAAAACATACTGCTGCATTCTGACAATTAAGAAAACATACTGAAATAAATGCTCCATTCCGGTAACTTAGGAAACATATTGAAATAAATTCTCAATTTCAGACCCGCAAAAAGTGACGCACAATGAAACCTTTCATTTTTTTTTTACTATAATATATTTTTACGCGTGGTTTGTTCTGATTTGGGTTTTTCGAACTGTACATGCGTTTCTGCGGAATTAATATTTTCGTTTCTGCGGGATTGATGTGAATTATTTGCATGTAATGCGTACTTAGTTTGGTATTGGAGCTATTGATATTATTAGCCTTGGAGTTGTATACTTCTATATCATAACACAACTTTGAAATAGAAAGATGTTTTAAAAAAGCGTATTACCCTTAAAAATGTAATAACCATAATAGAGCTATCAATCATTTATGATTGCGTTTGTTTCGGGTTCAGTTTATCTTCTTTATTGTATACTTGACATCTATTCATTCATTCATGAAATACAAAAAGGTGTGCGGTGTTTTGTGGATTTAAGACTATTTTTGCGGATACTAAGAAATCAAGTGGCATTGAGGTGATAAGGGGAGTTGAGTCTAGACTAGAAGCAGGTGTTTCACAATTTGCAGTTGCAAGAGATTTCGGTGTTGCACAAAGCCCCATATCTTGCCTTTGGAGAAGATTTCAACAGCATGGTTCAATAAATGATCGTCATAGAGCAGGTAGACCACGCGTGACGTCAGCGGTACAGGTTCCTAGGATTCGCGTAATCTCGCAGTCGACTACGGGATGCTGTGATTAGAGAGAGCAGACCTGTTCGTGACACTGTTCTGACTCCGGAACGTCGCCAAAACCGACTTCAATGGTCTCAGACTCATAGAGTGTGGCCGCAGCAACACTGGCGGACAGTTTGGTTCAGCTTTTACTGCAGAGGCCTGATGGAAGACTCAGAATGCATAGGCGCCAAAATGAACGTTTTGGGCGAAATTGCATCCAGGAGGCAGACCGGTTTGGAAGGGGTAGTGTTATGATGTGGGCAGCAATATTCTACACAGGCAGGACAGTACTGGTTCACATAAAGGGTACTTTGACTGCTCAATGGTATATTGATGAAGTCATACAGTCACACGTGGTTCCAAGAATTTAGCATCCCGGAGCAGTATTCCAATATGACAGCACCAGGCCACATACTGCTCGTCTAACACGTGATGTTCTGCAAAGAAACAATATTCAAGTTCTTCCTTGGTCATCCAAATCGCCCGATATGAACTTTATATAACATGCACGGAACAAACTAAATAGGCGCATCCGCCAAAGACAACCGTGGCCTCGGACTCTGCAGCAACTGGCGCAAGCTTTTTAAGACCTGTGGAACAGCATCCCTAGACAGTTTTTAGAGATTTAATTGCGTCCAGGGAAGGAGTTTTCATACAATGCTGGGGGGGGGGGGGGGGGGGGGGGGGGGCACACACTGAATATTGAACTTGAGCGACCATGAACTGTTAATGACGAATGTAATTGTCATGAGTGGCTGTGGTACTTTGATTATTAACCCGTTATTAACAAATCAATTATTAAGTATTTCTCACGTCTTAAAATGAATATGAAATTATATAATTATATATATATATATATATATATATATATATATATATATATATATATATATATATGAGAAATCAAACTGATGATGAAGATAACGGAGGAATCTATATGTCTTATTTTTACAACAATCGACATGCGTGGGTTTAACGTCAACCGCCGTGCGCGGCCGATTTGTGTAGCATATATATAGGTCTAAATCCGCGACTAGACTTTAATTTGTGAACTTTGGTAAACTATTCATCTTTTGTTTGCTTTATTAAATAAATACACACAAAACAGATGCTTAGAAATTATGTTTACTTTTCCCTACATCTCTCACATAGTGTTAGAAACAATAAATCTTTTAAAGCATATGTACATGTATACCACTTCTCATCCCTGTTTGGCAATATTGAAAAGGGTCAACTTTAAATTTAGAATGTCTTTAATGGGAGTGAAAAATTAGGGATACCACTGTACCAATCTCAATATATATCACAGAAAGGGCTCAAAATATTGAGTCGACAAATTTTAATTTGGTTGGGGTAGTTTGACCCTGACCTTTGACCATGTCACCTCAAAATCAAGAAAGTGTCATTAACTCCATAGGAGGTACCAGTGTACCAAGTTTGATGTCTTTCAAGCAAACAGTTATTATATTGAGCGGACAATATTTTCTTATACCCGGAGTACTTTGAACACTGACCGTTGACCTTGTGACTCAATAGGAGTCCCGTTCCAAAAATAAAACAAGTAACGTAGATAAATCGGCAATATTTTCTTTTATACGACATTGGTAAGTGCACACCCCTTGCTCACATTAAGGCTATGGGTAACGTCAAACACCCTCCAAAATAACGCGACAATAGACAAACAATGAAGCAATAGGTTTATAAAGTGAAAGGCAGGTAGATATATTTTGTTAATCAATTTTCAAGAAAAACTTGCATTGAAATTAGGAAACAAGGCACAGTTTGACACCCCCCCCCCCCCCCAAAGTACACGGTATTGCTTAGTTGTGTAAAATTTTGACATAATTGGAAGACGTTCTACACGATCTAATGCAATATGAAGATTTGCATAACATTTGTGAAATATCTTCGCTTAGTGTTGGACGCGAGCATATTAAAATTAGCATCAAAAGATTTAGATTTTTATGCATTTATAAATTATTGAACATATTTTCTCGCTCAGTTGTTTGGTATCTCCAAGTCTCGATAAATGTATTAGAACGAACAAAATAGCGTTACAAGATAAAAAAGTTTCTATAGCAACATATTTTGCCGACCAGATATTGAATGTGGTATTTGTCTGCCAAATGTCGGACAGTCACACAACAAAACTAGAATTATTTGTGCCGGAAATCTTATAATTACCAAAATTACCAAACTTGAATTATGAATTCTATTAAATTTTTCACCGTTATAATGATAATGTTCAAGCAATGAATCCATGCACTGTTGATTAGGAAAATAGACGAATTGGTGTAGCTTGTGGTTTTAGGCGAGTTCCATTTGCTGGATTTTCAATGTACAAGAAGATTAAAGGTGTACTCGACTAATCACGACATTGTGTAACCGACTGTCTTTATTTCATGACTCAGAAACATAAAATGTGAAGATAACCAACAGTAATCAATCTCATAACTCCTATAAGGAATACAAAATAAAGAGTTGGGCAAATATACCAGAGGTGGGATCAGGTGCCTAGGAGGAGTAATAATAAGGATCATAGATTTATATATAAAGTATCACGTGTTTATTTTCAGACAGCTATTGTCATGGTAACGTGCAATGGTATTTTGCGTATCATCACATTACATCGTAAAGGTGGTGAGGGTCAAGCAAAAATTAAATAAAGAAATAAATGGGGGGAAAACCCCACAACTTTATAGGTAAAAAAATTACCTTTACAAGACTTGCTATTTAGCGATGGTATACATAAATTTTAAAATTGATAAAGGTTGGAGCTAATGAAAGACAATGCTAAAATACTTTTCTATTATTATTTCATACTGGAGTAGACAACATCATTTTCATTTATCAGAACTCCAACGTAATTTTGTTTAACTACATATGAATGTTTAGGAGGAACCCTAAACTAAGAGATGAATGTGATATGGTTCAATTCTTTGTTAGGAAAGACACACATTTTAGCAAACATTTTCATATGAAGACTCAAATCATCTAATTTGTAATGACGTATTTATGCACTTTGATCATAAAAAGAGCCTCTTTAAAATTGACATAGCTTTGAATTCCTAACATTTATGTCGATATTCGTTAGATATCAAATAAAAGCTAACGACTGTACCGATTGTTATTACATTACGCCGCGGTTATTTAAAAACAAAAAGCAATATAAAATTTATTTATTTTTTCTTTCACCATTTCATAAATGTTCAATAATGTTCGATGTTTTTCTTGTCGATAACCTCTAATTCTCAAAATTCGACATGGATTTCAACGTGTATTTTAATCCATTGTTGCTTTCATTCTTCAATGACACGGATTAATTTCACTTTTTACGAATAAAATTGATTATCTTCATACCATAGACACTTGGCGCGCCCGCTCCCGATATCGCAAAACACTTGGATCCCCTTGTAGGTAAATACGTACATAGTAGACGTGATCGTTATCGGGGGTGGGCATGTCGAGTCATCATCTGCTTTATGTTTCCTTAAAGGTAAATTTGTCGTATTAGTTGGATATGACGTACGCGGCGTTATGGAGCGCCAAATTAACATAAACTCAAATAATTGAAGATATCTTCAATTATTTGAAGATATCATCAATTCAATTATTGCTCTCTTTAATTGAATTAATGCGCGCATTAAATCAATTATTGCTCTCATCAAATGAATTAATGCGCGCTTCAATTCAATTATTGCTCTCATCAATTGAGTTAATGAGCGCATCAATTGAATTAATGAGAGCAATAATTGATTTAATGCGCGCAATAATTGATTTAATGTGCGTATTAATTCAATTATTGCTCTCTTCAATTCATTTGAGGAGAGCATCAATTTAGTAGAAATATTGCTCGCAATAATTAATTTAGAGCTCGGTATAAATAATTTGATGATCTCTTTAATTCAATTAAAGATATCTTTAAATCATTTACAATGTTTTTGTATAAGGAATTAATGCGCGCATCAACTCTTTTAAAGAGAGCAACAATTCAATTAAAGATATCATTAATTCAATTGTGGATATGTTGAATTGAAGATATCTTTAATTATATAGTTGCTCTCTCTAAAAGAATTATTGCTCTCTTCAAATGAATTAAAGATATCATTAATTCAATTGAAGAGGGCAATAATTGAATTAATGCGCGCATTAAATCAATTATTGCTCTCATCAAATGAATTAATGCGCGCATTATATCAATTATTGCTGTCTTCAATTGAATTGTAGCGCGCATCAATTCAATTGTTGATATCATTAATTCATTTGAAGAGATCTTTAATTCAATTGTTGCGCGCATCAAATGAATTGATGATATCTTCAAATAATTGAAGATATCTTCAATTATTTGAGTTTATGTTAATTTGGCGCTCCATATGGCTTTTTTCATGAAGTTATATGATATCTGTACTACTCTTCACCTATAAAGTTAGGGGTCCTGGGAAATCCCCATTCCATAATAATTTAGTTTGTGTGCAAACGAACTCTGGTGGAAGTCTGATACACTATAGGGCTCTGCAGATTAAAAGTCATCAAGTAAATTTCCTATTTATTTAATCTCCGAGTCGGATAATAAACGCCCAGAAATATCTATGGTCACGTAACGTCGAAAGCAGGTCTGCGTTCAAGATCGTATCAGCTAGCCTAGCTGCTATGCTAGATATCTAGGTCTATTGAATGCACTGTATGAATTAACCCTTGTTATCTCTATGTAGGGCTAGCCTAGATGTTCGTTCAATTTCATAGCACTATCTAGCCACTACGTAGCTGCAACGATCTTGAACGCACATTCAGAGCTTAGAAAGTAAATGGTTATGGCGACACGAAAGCGTGTACAGTCTACAGGCAGATCAAATTCAGAGATGACAGACAGTCAAACAGGGAACTACTTTGAGCGGTGGACGTGTTAAAAGAGAAGTCAAATTTCAAGTTTAAACTAAATAATTTTTAACGACATAATATTTTCCAAAATAAGAAGTAATATATATATATATGCATGTCCTAAATATACCACCGTACATTTTTAATGCGACTACAAATTGTAAATAAATCCTCTTCCTCTGTGATGTTTCTGATAATGCTTTTCCCGTGCACCTGTGCACATCTACCATAAACGTCAGTCATTCATAAATATGCAATAAAAAAATCACAGTATCCCTTGCATTGAATAGACCTGCACTTCATAAATACCATTTGATAAATTTATCATTATTACCAATATTACCATTTTGACAAAATCTTAATTGGTCTGGTTTCCAACACCGACAAAATAATGTTTAATACATAAAATATTGAACACATGCATTACCGACAATCAAACATGTCATTTAGATAAGAAGCAACTCAGTAGTAGGGAAAAAGCTATGGAAAAACTATGGACAAAAGGCCATTTAATGATAGGTCCCAGATCAAGCTTATTGCTAACGTTTTTAATTTTCTTTTAACTCCATTTAAGCATTCCCTCTATACATAAACATAGGAACGGTCGGGGGGGGGGGGGGGGTCCCACCATGCAATACTCATAGCTGTATGTATCTGGTGAGAATAGAATGTAGATAGATGAATAGTTTTTATTTCTACAACATTTTATTCGTCTATAACGTCTTTCCACTTACCATCTCCAAGTATGAGACTGAAATCTCACATGGTACGCTTCATAAGGTGTCCAGAAAGTACTCAAATTCTAAAAATTGGAATTATATTTGTGACCTTGGCCTTTCGATCCAGAAAGCAATCCCTCCATCTGCCACTTCTGCAGCAAGTATTAGACTGAAACCCGAAACAGTGCACTTCACGTGTTGCCCACAACATTTTCCCGGATGCACACGCACGCACGCATGGGCAAGTTACTATATCTTCTGCAACATTCTTGCGAGGAGATAATAATTATATAAAAATCTAATTGGAATGATCATGGTAACTCGTATCAAATATAACCATATCATGATATATGCATGAATTGAATTGAACTAAAATAGTAGGTTCTCCTAACTACACGGAAATGTTTTTAAAATTGGTAAGGACTGCTAAGCTCTTTGATTCGTTAAACCTGACGGTCGGGAGTAAAGTCTCAGTATTTTGTTCGACAAACAGCTAGCAGTGAGTACATTACACTGTCAGAATACAACATTTCACATTGATTTAATCATGTCTAAAGGTTAAAGCAGAATTAGATATGAAATCGGAATCAGGAAAGGGTTGCTTTAAATGTAATGTGGAACTCGATACGTATTAGGGATGCTCTTTGAAGTTTATCTTCGTCACATTCATTTATTGAGGGGGAGTTTATTGCACCTTTATATATCTGTTATCCGTGCGTATCGATTTACTGTCGGTAGGTGTGGAACTTCTTCAACAAGGTCATTCTGTAAGGTCGTAGGTACCACAAGACATACGTCATAACATGTAAATTTTGATTACTTAAATTCATAAAATCATGAGTACTACTGCTTTATGGTGACCTTGACCTTTTGATACCTAGAAGAATAATGACAGAAAATCGTGGGAAATTTGTCCAAGAATGGTTGATTCATCCACATCCCATTTTGAAGTGACTTTGTACGGGAAAAAATAATTCTTATAAATAAAACTATAACTTTACTTTGAACTGGACGGCAGGCTCTCGTATCAAATCACCCGCACTCGGCACGTGTCTTGAATCACGTGACCAGCGATTATGATAAATCGATAATACGGTTATTTCATTAATTTTCTCCCTGACAGACTCAGAAGATACACAATTACATGACGTAAATACCGGATACACGGAGACACGACCAAGAAGCCATTAGAAGTCAAGGATCTTTCCTCCAGTAATGTATGAAGTTAAAATTGTGCCAAACGCAAAGATCGCGTCAAAACAAGAGCATACTTCCGTGTTCGAATTTTATTTCGTTTGCACAATTTGCATAAACGTCGTCGGAATAAAACACCCCAACAGAATGGTCATAGTGCGAGTTATGGGTAGTAATGGATGCGTGGTACTGTTTCTACTCTCGGAGAATTACAAATCTTTCATCACGTTATAGTTTTTAAAAAAAAATGTAACTGTATGTAAATGAAAATAATTTAGCGCATTTGACAGATCCTAAAATAGAGCTGTCTTGTATATATACAAAAATTTACAATAGTTTTAATTAAAGTGAAGTTCCTTGATTGTGTCTTTAGTTTCCATAGAAAGGTGTCATTCAAAACAAGAGGTTTGCACACCATATATATTACTTGCATTATTACCGATATTTGATCTTGAAATGAAGCTTTAAACAAAGCCATTGATTTGCTGTTAGTAGTTGGGCTATTCTAGGATATAAATATAATTTTAATGGGACAAACGGTGTAAAAATTACACGGTGCTTTAATGGGCAATGTGACTGCCCGAGATTCGTCTGACAGAACCGTTCACGTAATTGGCAGGGATGTTACTTGTGTTAACATCATATTACAGGATGCTTTTCCGAGTTTCATGAATTCCTCCGACAAGTCGTGATTGTACCATACGGCCTCTTACAAATCGTTTATGCACTTCTTACACCTAAGGTAATACACGACACAAATTAGGAAAAAAAGACTAAGTTATATATAAAATAGTCGCATGGAACCATATTTCTAGCCAGTGTACTTAAAAACGGGGGAAAAGTAGGCCTAAGTACTAGTATTTGCAATGACGTCAAATAAAGAAACATTTGAAACCAAATTAATGCGTTCCCTTAACATGACATTAAGCATAGATGTCCACTTCCGTAGTGGTTTAACATGTATATGTCGGCAGGTGGCCTCTCATTTTCTCTCTCTCTCTGTAACTCAAGGTGACTCCCAACTGATACATCACCGATGTTTCGCATTGGATGATTCTCACTTCCTGTTTGAATTCATCATCAGTTGTATATTGTTAAGAATTATCCGCACACTACAAGTACGTATAATAGTCGCATTTTGCTGTAACAGTGCTAAACTGAAATTGCAAAAAATGAAAATGAAAATAAAGAAATAAAATATGGAAAAAACCCAATGAAAATCGAAATATTGAGGAAATGTAGTTTTGTATCGTCTTAGAGCTCCTCACAAAAGACTGCTCCAATAACTACAAATTACATTCATTGTACGCCAGTAACTGAATTGATCATCAATTATGTCGATCTTGCAACCTGGCACAAGGTATAAATCAATTTGCATAATCTATGTTCAGGTTAAAGGTCGCAAAAAGAATCGTTAATCAATGCCCTCACAATGGAAATCGTCTGCTACAATATGGTTCCTCTAAAAGTCACTTCAAAAACGATCTGAACTTAAAAAATAAAAACTACCCAGATAAAACAACATGATTGCAAAAATCTATCCCGAACAAGATGTAGCCAAGGCTTCGTGGCGCAATTATGTATTATTGCGAGCTCATGAATATTAATGAGGTCTGTATTTATAGCACAGCTAACCACGACATCCATAAAGACAGATAAACATACGGGGAGGGAATCATTTCAATACAGACTTAGATAACACTGTACCAATGTATAAACTCGGCTCCCCTCACGTAATTCAAACTGGATAAAATCTCCTCTAAGGTAAGTTATTTTCCCTTAATTCATATTCTACATAAATTTCTGGTTATGTACCTGGAAATGCATGATGCGCTGAGTTTTCGTGAATCAACCATATGGTAAGACAAGGTGATCATGTTATCTGTTTGATGGGCCTATAGTCTGGTACTTAGGTATTTAATATGTAATTCTGTCTGATATATATTATATATTTTTACGATTTTTTTCTGCACGTTCACATCTTTCGCTTCTTCGTCTGCGAAGTTTGAAGGTGAAACAGTTTTACGTCATAAGCCTATATTTACCGTAGTGTTATCTTCGCAATATGTGTTTTGGTATTCAATGCATTTTGTGTATTGCTTCTGATAACACATGTAAGAGAATAATAGGCTCAGGGAAACAAAACCGACCCCACTTGACGATATGTAGGGCCCGAGTTCGGCAATAAATTTATGCATTACAACTATATAGCGACTGCACTGCCTGGTGCCCGATAAATAGGGGTAATTTTATGATAACTGTTATCTCGCATCTGAAAACAGCGCTGACATCAAGGTTAGTAAAAGTTTACTTCTATACAGCTTTCATATACAATAAAGATCACGCACATTACTAAACCATCGTAGTTAAAAATAGTATCTTAAAAATTAATTAAAGTTGACCAGCACTTCTACATGAGCGTCTGGACGTATCGCATGCACCGTGACTTTTGATGAACTTGGACAAACACTTTACTTAGACTCGTCAATATGTTTCCCCATCCCCCTCTGACGTCAATGCAATGCTAATCTATGGATTCCTTTTGATAGAGTATGTTGTTTGTCATGAAAGTGCATTCCGATATTTTCGTAGAAAATAATACTCCTCCGAATCCACAGCTTCCGCGGCACTCTCTGCGGGGGATACCAGCTATCCCAAACACGATACAAATGTAAACACTCGGATGAAAACAAGACGACGAGAACAATACAAAATTCTTGAAATTTTTTTTATTTACAAAGCCAAGCTAGTGCCAGGTTTCCTCAGATGACAGTAAATCTATAAAATCTGCTAGAAAAAGATATGTTTACCAAAATATCACCCCAACATTAAATAGGAAACATTGACTCTTGTAACCTTTGCTGTCATGATAACCTTTAGTGGTGCAGAGAGTTGTTGTTTTCGTCGGGAGAGAGAGTTGGGTTGGGGAGGGGGGTCTGTTGGTTCACTGCACAATAGTGGTTGGGTATTGACTGTTACCTATAGATTTACGTATAACAGCTGTGTCGTGTAAGACACGCTATGAATTATTGATTCATCACAATCGTGTTAGACTACCAAACATTTCTTTTTTATTTTTTAGCGTTCTTCCGATTCGTAGTGACAAAGACAGTACAAAGACGTCTGAAGATCAAAGGGGATTGAGTTTTAGATATAAAAAGAAACCACCCATTGACCACTCAGTAAACTACAAAATGCACGTGGAAGTATCAGTTGCTCTTAACTTTGTCATATCTTATTTGTACAATAAATTACCAAGACGAAGGGTTGACATGCTGGCAGAGGAATTGGAGAGAGGATTGAAGAAAAAGTTTCAAGGTCATTGGTATCCAGACAAACCCTTTAAAGGTTCGGGCTTCAGGTGCGTACGAATGAACGGCGAAAAAGTCGACCCTGTGTTTATCCATGCCGCGTCTGAGTGCGGATTGTCTCTGGAGGAAGTCAAGACATATTTGCCCGCAGAACTTACTATCTGGATAGACCCCGCAGAAGTTTCATATCGCATCGGCGAAAAGGGTCAAATAAAAATTTTATACAGTGATAGAAAGGATGAGAGTACTGAAGAAACCGCTGATCGCGAGGTCCAGGCAGCGGGACGTACATTCAATCCTGATGCTCAGTGTTTCAAACCAATCGACAATTTGTCGGCCTCTTTAAACAATCTCTGTTTATCGCCTGTAATGTTGTCTCCGTCATCACCGACGTCATCAAAAGGGTGGTCCGCGAGCGCGTCCACTTCACCATCCGGATCCCTGTTCAGTTCTACAGTATCCAGACCCACGCCGCCAGCCACACATGTGTCAAAAGAAAACGCTGTTCCTCGATTTACAGCAGCATCGTTTGCCCAAACAAAATTTGGATCCACAAAACTGAAAACCAACGCCAAAAGACCCACGCGTCTCTCGCCAACAGAGCTAGGTAACTACTTCCGGCAGCGATCTTCAGTGCTCCACCCTCCTGCTACTGGCTATTGTTCTCCACAAAGACCACGCTCCTTATCTCCAAGAGATCCACGCCTCGAATTTTACATGGATCAGAAAAACCGTGTTTTCCTGTCCCAGCAACAACTCCATCACCAACAGCAACACCTGCTTCACTCACCACAGCATGGGAGTAGTCCGCCCTCACCACTCAGTGAAAGCGGGGTCGTCAGATCACCAATGTCCAGTCAAGGCTACGCGTCTGGTCACTTCAACGACTTTATGTCAACTTCGTCTCCACTGACATCTCCCGCAAATTCCGCAACCGTGTCACCGGAAGCGGATAAGTCGTTTATGGATGGGATAAATGTGAACCTTTCCTACAACGCTCAGTTTCCTCACATGCTGTTGGCTAACTAGGAACTGGTCAGTGGATAGATCAGAAGACGACGACACACGACGTGTTTAACGTAGACGTTTTCTAGAGACTCCTAATATTCGTCACAGACCTTCGGTGTTCATCTGTGCTATGAGACAATAATTATCACCTATCTCGATATTCATGGTTGTAGCTGGGTTTGGTTCGTGCAGCCATTCGTGACATATAGTATTTATTTACATGAATTTTGGAGGGCATCAATTATCGTATTACAGTCCCATAGTAGAGCGATATATTCTACAAATGTGAAATAGTGGAGATTTATTGTTTTTATTAGATATTCCACATATTATATCATGTGTTATATAGCTAAGCAGTTAAATTATTTTTATATTAGTTATAATTTTTTCAAGAGAACGTTCGTACAAAAGATTATATATTCGTACACTTTTTATGATGGTATATGTATATACAGATGGGGAATTAGGTTTTCTACGGAATGTCCAGCGTCATTTTGATAGAGCCTATTTATACACACCATGTTCATTATTCAATGTTACCTGGCCACACCGACAGGTGTTTCCGCCACTGGTCCTAATTACTGCTGTAGCATTTTAATTATCAATATTATTCCGTTATCTTCACCTTCCATAACACGATTTGGTGTTTACCTGCAAATACTGAGTTTAGTAGCATTAATTGACGTAATGCAACAAATAGTTGTGAATGACACCTATACCATAACTGAAAAAAAAAAAAAAAGAATTGAAAAAAATTCTAATATTAACCTTAGATTCCCCAAGGAAACTGCTAACTTTTAACCCATTTTTCACCTTTTTATGTCCATTGGGAGCAATAAGTGCGGCTTGCTGATAGCGCTCGTTCCTAGTTAGGAATCCGTCCTGAGTGCTGATAAGTATATAATATTGACCAGTGGGACCCCACGCCAAAACGAGCACCTGTCTTTGTCGGTCCAGTTAGGTGGGTGTGAGCGTTGTGCAATAATCATTCATTTCCATGGCCTTCTATGTTTGAGAACTGTATTGTTTATATTGCTACATATTTTTAAGTTTGTAATAAAATTGGTATTTTTAGATTTCGTTCTTCATGTGTGATTTCCCCCCTTTTAACTTGAGGAGGTATATGACTTCGTCATAATAGCCGACTTCGTTTTAAAACATGAATGAAAATATAAATATCAGCAATATGTATCTATTGATTTGAAATTTGAGCTGGGTCAATTAACGTGTCGATTTCAAATAAAAGACAGAGAGAGAGGAGAAAAAAAAACCGGTCAATTGCTGATCAGTAGATCGCGGGTTGAAGTCCAACAGGGATTTTAATTTTCCCCCTTTCAGATTACTTTCTCCTAAAACTTAATATTTTGACTAAATAAAATAAATTTTGGAAAATTTTCAATTTCAAAATACTATTGTACATATCCTCCACTTTTCATCCATAATAAATTTCTCTGGTGTATTATTAGAAGACTACAAGGATATTATATTCTTCCTGTTAACCATAGACATCAGGATTTTATAATATACCGTTTGAAAAGTACTAGCATATTGTAATGCGACAACAAACTAAAACGGCGACATGCGAATAAAATCACCTTCAAACAAGCTGAAAGGAAATACAAATAGGCACTGAATAAACGAAAATCAAAACGAAATATTGTTCATCGATTAATTTGTACCTTAGCTACACAAAATTACAAGTATACGTAATCAGCTTTTATTATTCAACCTGGGATAGGCATGAGCATGGCCTTGGGCTTGACTCTCGGGTCACAGGTTCTAGCCTTGTAGTGGGCTGTTTAGCTAACCTGGTTAGTCATTAATCTGAATCTAAGTGACACACGTGATGAACATAATAACTAAAATAAGTATATGTCATCGTATATTGTTTAACGATCCGCTCGAAAAAATTTCACTAATATACAGACGTCACCATTGCCGATGAAGGGCTGCAAAATTTAGGCCTATGCTCGGCGCTTTTGGTCTTTGTGCAGGGAGGGATCTTTATCGTGTCACACCTGCTGTGACATGGGACCTTGGTGTTTTGCAGTCTCATCCGCCCCATTTAGTCGCTTCTTACGACAAGGGGTACTGGGGACCTAATCTAACCCGGATCTCCACGGGATAAGCGCACTGGCACTTGAGTAAAAATACATGCACATTTGATGTTAGCCATATCATTGCTGTTCTAATTTTCACATTTACGGAGTATAATTTGTGGAAACGACCAACCGCAAGACGGAAACAAGAATTGCAAATCAGTTGTCAGAATAACACATCGATTCGCAATCGTTCGGTCCTGTTTAAAGACGCTCAGATTGAACCAATTATCTCCAGGATTCCGTGTTATTGCATATTTATCGAAACAGTGACGGTCAGAGGGGTGATGGTCAAATTGGATGGCATGCCGGACACGATCATCATATGACAAATGATAAACATAATAACACGAGTTTTTATTTTTGTCTACATTCAGGGAACGGATGGCACGGGTCACTGGATATCAACAGCTCAATGAATTTTGTTTTATCATTAGAGATTATTTTAGCTGGCAATGGTAGCAAAACATTAAAACAGTATCAACTAAGGGTTTCTGGGTAATTATGGATTGCCATAGTAACCTCTCCTTATCGACCTTCCGTAATAAACTACATATGGCGAATATAACAGTCATAAATAGAGAGATACATACACATTTTGTAATATTATCTTAGATAAGGTTTTATTTTATAAATAGTAGATATTCATATGATATATGATAATAGTACAACTGTTTTAAATACAATTTCGTGTTTCTAGCTAACAAAATTTTCACCACCAAAGACAAATTTTTCCCTTCTAGTGTAATAAATGTCTAAAATCCGTTTATCTTGTATCAATAGGGGAATTTAAAACCCCTTTTTAATTACACACAATGAATTCCGTAAAAATATATCATGAGCATGACCTCCACTTTCAAGGTCAGATTTACTTCGTCAAATTGAAATTAAAGTGAAAGATAATCAATTTCTTAGTTTTAAAGAGAATTTCAATTATATAATTACTTTTCTGGGTGCGAAAATTTGACAAATAAATGCCTAATTTATTAATGTCGGTCAAACCGTCACATAATTTCTGTGAACTTGAAAACTTATTCTCAGTTATGATTTTTATAATTTACGGTAATCAACTAGACGCGTCCTAACAAGACTGACCCCCCCCCCCCCCCCCACTCCGCGGCTCATCCACATCAGCTTGTTTGCAATTTTGTATAACTGAATACCCGAAAGACACAAGTTTCAGAATTATCCATGTTTGACCTAATCACTAGTTACAGGCTAAGCTAAATTCTTTGACCTCGATTTTTGTCAATTTTCACAGTGTAATTAGGAGGCAATGATAATTTGAGTAAACACGGAATACATGTGGTTCTTTAGTCACCAACTTTAATCTACACTGAACTAAGTGAAACCAATTAATTGTCCAAATAAAGGATGGATGGATGAAAAGACAAGCATGGTGAAACAAAAAACACCCCTCCCCACAAAGTTGTTTGTGCGGGAGGATATTGTCAGACGTTACAGAAATATCATGAAAAAACAATGGCCAATACTTTCTTAAAATTGAACGAATCAATCTGAAAATCATTTCCGCTTGCAGAGAAGCGGAGTGGATCGTAAATGCTAGCGAAGATGTCTGAAAATTCCAGGTGTACGACAATATCTCCATAAAATTTAACATAAAATGAATAAGCAGCCTCCGCGAAAATCTCAGGACAAACTGCGTCCACCGACGAAGTGGAACCAATATACCAAACTTCGATTGCTGGGGTGTATAATTAAGCACTAATTGAATATATTTTAGAAACAAGAGGCCCATGGGCCACATCGCTCATCTGAGTCAACTTGACCCATATTTAAAGATTTCCTCTAAATTTTCGCATGTAAAACCTTGATCCCTATTGTGGATCTAACCTCCCAACCTCCGGTGGGGAGATACTTTTTATAAACTTGAATCTGTACCATATCAGAAAGCTTTCATGTAAAGGTAAACTTTTCTGGCCCAGTGGTTCTTGAGAAGTTTTTGAAAGATTTTCACTACATATTTATATGTAAAACTTTGATCTCATATAGTGGTCCCACCCTACCCCCAGGGGCCGTGATGTTAACAAACTTGAATCTGCACTATGTCAGGAAGCTTTCATATGAATTTCAGCTATTCTGGCCCAGTGGTTCTTGAGAAGAGGATTTTTAAAGATTTTCCTTATATATTTCTATGTAAAACTTTTATCCCCTATTGTGGGCCCAACCTACCTCCAGGGGCTATGATTTTTACAAAATTGAATCTGTACTATGTCAGGAAGCTTTCATGTAAATATTAACTTTTCTGGCCCAGTGGTTCTTGAGAAGATTTTTGAGGAGATTTTAAAATATTTTCCTGTATATTTGTATGTAAAACTTTGGTCCTCCATAGTGGTCCCATCTTACCTCCAGGGGTCATGGTTTTAACAAACTTGAATCTGCATTACATCAGGAAGCTTTCATGTAAATGTAAACTTTTTTGGCTCAGTGGTTCTTCAGAAGATTTTAAAAGATTTCCCCTATATATTCCCACGTAAACCATTGATCCCTATTGTTGCCCCACCCTACCCTCGGGCATCATGGTTTTAACGAACTTGAATCTGCACTATGTCAGGAAGTTTTCATATGAATTTCAGCTCTTCTGGCCCAGTGGTTCTTGAGAAGATTTTTAAGTGACCCCACCCTATTTTTGCAATTATCTCCCCTTTGAAGGGGGCATGACCCTTCATTTGAATAAACTTAAATCTTCTTCACCCAAAGATGACATGTGCAAAGTTTGGTTAAAATTGATCCAGTGGTTCTGGAGAAGGAGATGAAAATGTGAAAAGTTGACGACGCCGCTGGTATAATTGTGATGTAGAGAGCAAATGCACATTTGTTTGTCCCCACATAGCATTCATCCCATGTGGTTTTCAAAATCGCTAACCTAAAGACTGACAAAAATGGAAAAGACCAAATTTATGCGTGACGTTTGTCAAAATGACCTTGATTTAAGGTCAGTACAACCATTTGTCCAAAAGCACTCTGTCTTCATATATTGAGTTGCTCTCTGCATTACAAATATGTGAAGAATAAGATTTTCACTTTAGCAAACGACCTTTCTTGATGGTCACAACAATCTTGCCATAAGGATTTATTGAAAGAATTATGAGTCTTTAATGTCTATCCTATAATGCACCACTAATGTATGGCCCAGACAAACATTTTAAAGTTGTGAACTTGGTATTAGGTCATAAAGTACAATGTGGCCACAATGTTATTTCTTTTATCAAGCACGAGCATCAAACAATTCTCAATTACAGAGCTTGGAAAAGAAATCAAATTGTTGACCTTGACCTTTGCAAAATATCATCGGTTAAGGTTATTTCACACAATGTGGCCATAAGCAATCTGTTTATCAACTAAGTGTCACTAATACCATTCCCTACCAAAGCTATGGATAGGAAGATAATCTAAACATTTTTTTACTAATGACTTTGACCTTATAACCTATCTTCAAGATCTCTACATGTTACTTTACTTTATACAATCTGTGTGCTAAGCAAGAACATATATTGACTCTCCATTACTTAGTTAGGGCTCGGATATAAATCGACCTCCGTTTACTAGTGGTCATCACTTTATCCTAATGACCTTGATGCATGGTTTACTACACATCACCTGACTAGAGACATTTCTTTTACCAAGAATGAACCTGTAATGTATCTTTATTACAAATCAATTACCTATATAATAATTTCATTTTTCCACTAGTGACCTTGACCAAGTCATTGTTAAAGGTCATGACATAAACGCTGTGTATTAAGTATGCTCTAGTGTTTTTACCACAACAAAGTTATAGGCAAGAATTTTAAATATTTTTTTTTACTGTTGCTGACAGTCTTTATGCTAATGAGCCTCTAGCGGTTTTCCATTACTTCGTTGTGACCTGAAAAAAAAACCCATTTTAAATTTGCTTTATCATGACCTTCGAACAAGATCACTTGATGACCTTGGTATTAGGTATGACCCTCAATAGCCTTTCCATTACTTAGACAAAATTTCATTTCAATATATATTTTTACCAGAGTCCCAGACCTTGTTTAAATGTCATGACGCGTCCTCTAGTCACAGCTTTCATTGTACAAAGCACAATTCTCTAACATCACTCCATTACAAAGTACAATTCTCTAACATCACTCCATTACAAAGTACAATTCTCTAACATCACTCCATTACAAAGTTGGAATTTTAAACTTAAACCTTTAACAGGATTAAGTGTCCTAGAATCTGCGCCCTTTATCCTGGGGGTAATGCCATGAACATATTAAGGTTACCTCGTAATACTTCGATAACGAACAGTGATCAATCTCATTAATTCTATAAGCAATACAAAATAGACTTCCGGTGGCTAAGAGGTTGGCGAAATAAAGGGGAAATTTACCTCTAATATCGGAACCCACCAACGGCTAAAATTATCTATATCTCGCAACAATTGTTTAATATTAAATTTTCCACACTAAACACTGCAGGTAACCTCAAAGAAAAATGAACACCATGTTCAGTACATTAAAGGAGGGATCAATCAATTGTACTCGCCCAGATTAGTATATTAAGGAGCATGCACGTGTCATTTTCTAATTAAATCTAGCTTGATCGCTTATAGGGGTTCCATGATGGCTTTAAAGCCCTAAATCATTGAAACCAATACCAATGAAACACATCATGTGCCTTAATACAATCCGACTTTTCCCCTGGTCTGGAAATTGCATATTCACGCTCAGTTTTAGTTCAGACATATTCCAAACTATCAATTTCTTGCCGTATCCCGACAGAATCTAGTATTCCAATGGTCATTTCTCATGAAATTCTAAGTATTGTTTTTCTACAAACGAAATTTTGGAGCAAATCAAACTCAAATGTTTGTGACGTATACATATTTATGACTGAGGAGTGCGAGGCATTTTCACCAGGAGATGGAAAGTGATCATCCGATTCCACAGACAATCCCGTGGTTTACGTGTAACAACAATATCAAAGACAGCGGGTTTTAACAAAGTCACGATATATACTTAGAAATGAATAATTCTTTAATGATTTAAAGTTCTTGCGGCCATGTCATGACGTCATTAGCGCGGAGCTTGTTGAAATTAGTCTGGGTCTGCTGCGAGTGAAATCTGAATAAGGTCCACTGGCCGGATTTGTTCGGGATTTTGTTATTGAGCAGGTGTAGTTGTGTAGTGTCGTGCTGTTTCAATCAACCATTTCATTCCTCGCCGACTGGGACCTCCATCCTTAGCAATTCTTTCCCTGGCACGCGACCGGATATTGTCTGATCTGTTGTCAGACTCCATACCCGGATCTCATACAGAGAAAATGCTTAAATACGAACATCATACGAAAGTGGCTAATAACTCCACAAACATGAAGTTTTCCCCAGTCCCTAACCAATGAATATTAACATCACTGCAATTTAGAAAAGAAAATGTGTTTAAACTAATATCCGTGTACATGCCGGATTTGCGAGACGGGAGTTCGGCCGAGATCTGACAAACTGAAACAGAAACAGTACTTGTTAATGTGACAGTTTTGATCTTGTCAATAACAATAAGTTAGAGGCGCATTTAACCAAGCCATTCCCATCTCGCAGTGTCCTCACTACCAGAAAGGGTTTATGACGTCAATGAACACGATTTTATAAAGCGTATAGAAAGACAAGAATATGGCGACAGAAATAGTTTTTTCCTGGGTTGTACAGATCGTCCTTTAACGGTATAATCAATGAAGACCAGAACTGGCGCGCTCATTCATTGCTATTGAATTTCACCTCTTCAAAGATAACATTTCTAAGAATGAAATCGTATTTTTTTTTTATGTCTTTGAACACTGCCAAAAACACCATCAGGGAGTTGGAAAACTAAATAGCTGATAGATTCCCGACAAACTTGGAGACCAGAACCTGTCAAGTCTTATATGCTCCAAAAATCTCGTCAAGTTTATTTCCAATCGGTTTTCCTGTTCACTTCCTGTTTACCCTTGCAGTCAGGCTTACAAAACTCGGAGCTGATTTCGTTGTCTCGATTTCAATATCCTGTCATCCTGAACTCTTGTCAGATTGATAAAACCCAGTCATTGATTACAATAGGAAGTTATCATCCACCGCCATTTTACAGCAATCAGAACAAATCCGGGCCGAGCCCACGACGCTGTTTACCTATGATAGGACAAGCTTTCCTCCGGCTAACAGACTGACAAACCCATTTGTGATGTTTAATAATATAATCAGTCTCTCCAAACAAATTATCAATTTATGTAATTGGGAAAACACTTTTTTAAATATATGACTAGTTGTGATTAAACAAGAGACATAAAAAACAATAGCATTTATATGTCTGTAGAGAATACACTGTGGAGCGGCATGCAGAGAACAAGCTCTTGTTGCATGCTATTTTGTCTTTCATGAAGGATCGATTGCAATCAACAATTATAGAACTGTCCATTATAATAATCAATCCCTTGAAAGAGAAATTAATTCCAAACCTGAGAGCATACTAACATCTGATGCCAGCAGGTTTATAAAATTATTAAATCATATCATCTCGACTGCCAACTCTTATCAATATGAAAGTGGGTAGTGTAGATATATATATGTATGTGTTTGTGTGTACGATATATATATATATATATATACACACACACAAATCCCGTTGGGGATCCGGGTTAGAATAGGTCCTTAGTACCCCTTGCTTGTCGTAAGCGGTGACTAAATGGCGCGGTCCTTCAGATGAGACAGCAAAAACCGAGGTCCCGTGTCACAGTAGGTGTGGCTGGATAAAGATCCCTCCCTGTCCTCAGTACCCCTTGCTTGTCGTAAGAGGCGACTAAATGGGACAGTCCTTCAGATGAGACCACAAAAACCAAGGTCCCGTGTCACAGTAGGTGTGGCACATAAAGATCCCTCTTTGTTCAAAGGCCGTAAGCGCCTAGCATAGGCCTAAATTTTGCATCCCTTCACCGGCATTGGTGACGTCTCCGTATGAGTGAAAGATTATTGACAGAGAGAGACGTTAAACCACACACACATACATATATAAATAATATATGTATATATATATATAATATATAAACAAGACAGTGTGATTGCGTGCACGTACATATCAACGTATCCGCTAGTTTAAAAGAAAACATACCCAATATCCGAATTAATTTAAACAATATTTATTCGTAAATACTTTGATAATAATGTTTACAAACAATGTCTTATAATAGATTGAGAAACAAGTCAAAAGGATTATATTAATATCCGAATTGATAATCAATGATTACATTTTTACTATATTCAGTTTGCGTTCCGATATTCATTTCAAAAAATTTGTGATCATTTTTATTGATTGTATATTGTTTAAAGTCCCTCTCGAGAATTTTTCACTTATATGGAGACGTCACCATTGCTGGTGAAGGGCTGCAAAATTTAGTATTAAGCTCGGCGCTTACGGCCTTTGAGCAGAGAGGGATCTTTATGTGCCACACCTACTGTGACACGGGACCTTGGTTTTTGCGGTCTCATCTGAAGGACCGCCCCATTTAGTCGCCTCTTACGACAAGAAAGGGGTACTGAGGACCCATTCTAACCCGGATCCTCACGGGCGGTCTTGTTGAAAGTTGGAAGTCGACAAACCATGTGCATATAGTAAGAACAAAATTTAAATTTGAAAATGTACAATAAAAGAGTTATTATAATAGCGTGTGGAAGGTGTATTATAAAAAGTTATTATATCAGCCTATGGAAGGTGTATAATAAAACAGTTACTACATCTGCCTCAGTTATTATAGCAGTCTATGTAAGGTGTATAATTAAACAGTTATTATGTCAGCCTATGGAAGGTGTGTAATAAACCAGTTATTATATCAGCCTATGGAAGGTGTGTAATAAAACAGTTATTATATCAGCCTATGGAAGGTGTGTAATAAAACAGTTACTATATCAGCCTATGGAAGGTGTATAATAAAAGTTATTATATCATCCTATGGAAGGTGTGTATAAAAACAATTATATCATCCTATGGAAGGTATGTAATAAAAGTTATTATATCATCCTATGGTAGGTGTGTAATAAAACAGTTACTATATCAGCCTATGGAAGGTGTACAATAAAACAGTTATTATGTCAGCCTATGGAAGGTGTGTAATAAAACAGTTATTATATCACCCTATGGAAGGTGTGTAATAAAACAGTTACTATATCAGCCTATGGAAGGTGTACAATAAAAGTTATTATATCATCCTATGTAAGGTGTGTAATAAAACAGTTATTATATCATCCTATGGAAGGTGTGTAATAAAACAGATATTATATCAGCCTATGGAAGGTGTATAATAAAACAGTTACTATATCAGCCTAAGGAAGGTGTGTAATAAAACAGTTATTATATCATCCTATGGAAGGTGTGTAATAAAAGTTATTATATCAGCCTATGGAAGGTGTATAATAAAACAGTTACTATATCAGCCTATGGAAGGTGTACAATAAAAGTTATTATATCATCCTATGTAAGGTGTGTAATAAAACAGTTATTATATCATCCTATGGAAGGTGTGTAATAAAACAGATATTATATCAGCTTATGGAAGGTGTATAATAAAACAGTTACTATATCAGCCTATGGAAGGTGTGTAATAAAACAGTTACTATATCAGCCTATGGAAGGTGTATAATAAAATTTATTAATCATCCTATGTAAGGTGTGTAATAAAACAGTTATTATATCATCCTATGGAAGGTGTGTAATAAAACAGTTATTATATCAGCTTATGGAAGGTGTATAATATAACAGTTACTATATCAGCCTTTGGAAGGTGTATAATAAAAGTTATTATATCCTATGGAAGGTGTGTAATAAAAGTTATTATATCATCCTATGGAAGGTGTGTAATAAAACAGTTACTATATCAGCCTATGGAAGGTGTATAATAAAAGTTATTATATCATCCTATGGAAGGTGTGCAATAAAACAATTATATCATCCTATGGAAGGTATGTAATAAAAGTTATTATATCATCCTATGTAAGGTGTGTAATAAAACAGTTATTATATCATCCTATGGAAGGTGTGTTATAAAACAGTTATTATATCAGCCTATGGAAGGTGTATAATAAAAGTTATTATGTCAGCCTATGGAAGGGGTATAATAAAACAGGTATTATATCAGCCTATGGAAGTTGTACAATAAAACAGTTATTATATCAGCCTAAGGAAGGTGTATAATAAAAGTTATTATATCAGCCATTGGAAGGTGTATAATAAAAGTTATTATATCAGCCTATGGAAGGTGTGTAATAAAACAGTTATTATGTCAGCCTATGTAAGGTGTATAATAAAACAGATATTATATCAGCCTATGGAAGGTGTATAATAAAAGTTATTATATCAGCCTATGGAAGGTGTGTAATAAAACACTTATCATATCAGCCTATGGAAGGTGTGTAATTAAGCAGTTATTATGTCAGCCTATGGAAGGTGTATAATAAAACTGTTATTATGTCAACCTATGGAAGGTGTGTAATAAAAGTTATTATATCAGCCTATGGAAGGTGTATAATAAAAGTTATTACATCAGCCTATGGAAGGTGCGTAATAAAACAGTTACTATATCAGCCTATGGAAGGTGTACAATAAAACAGTTATTATGTCAGCCTATGGTAGGTGTGTAATAAAACAGTTATTTTATCAGCCTAAGGAAGGTGTGCAATAAAAGTTATTATGTCAACATATGGCTGCAAGCAACTGATCCATTTTTGGGTCAAACAAAACAGCTGTTGTTCAAGGACCTAGTCAATATCTGTATACTATTACCTTATCAATATTTAAAAAATCCAAATCCCCTAATTCTATGCGTCAAAAGAATGCACTCATTCTAGAGCTGCTACATACAAATTATCTACAGTACCCACTTTCAGATTGCTTCTCATATGCATTGGAGGCATTGAGGTTTTATATTTTGTCTGCAAAACATTATAATGTATCCCTTTTTTTTGACATACAGAACAATCTTGTTTTTGTTTCAAGGTTATTTCAAGGTCTTACGCTATTCTTACCAAATAACAATGTATGAATATAATTTTGTCGATTTACAGAGCAGAACTAGTAAATACTGAAAAGTTCAGAAATTAGGTAGAAGGTACACCGAATTTTCTCTGATAATTTTGGGTTTTTGCATTGATAATTATTTCTCACTTACTTTTAAAACTGGGGAGGTGTTAGCTACAACATTAGGAGGGAATTCCAAAGAATTCAAATTTTTTGTTTTATTTATTAAGTATTGCATCAAAATCATCAAGGGAAAATGTTCAAAATAAACAATATAGATGGGGTTCAAGGAGCAGAATGTAAATTCAGATGCCACTTTAAACAGTAATTCTCTTGCAAAATCCACTACCAGACCAAGGTGGGGTTTCTGTGCTGAATTGTGAAAGACCTGAAGAAATGAGGGGTGGGGGCTTTCCTTCTCCTATTTTCCCTAATATGAAATCAAACGAAACTAAAGAATGGAGAGTAGTGCATAGTAGTTTCCCATCACATTCACCCTATATCCATTCTTTGTGTGCATAATGCATAATTGCTAATTGGAGTGTGAGTATATTCATTCGATATACATAAAAAAACAACCCTCTTTCAAAGAGGAAGAACTCTAATCAGTGAAAACACATTTTCTGGTGTAAAAATTTATTGCTGGTATGGGAAATAAGTTACAATACAATTTTAAATAGTCTATTATGAAAGTACCATAATCAATAAAAGTCCTCAACTTCCTCTTTCTCTGATTTTTGTTGATTTTGAATTTGTTGCTGATTTTTATACAATTCTGCCACCTGAAAATCAGAAAGTTGTTTTTTTTTACTAAGAGATAAGAGTACCCCTAACACAGGCTACATTAAATGTTACACACATCAACATGCTCGTGGGACTATCTTTTCACACAACAAAGTCCTGAATAACAGAGGTCGTGTTACGAGAAGCAGAAATTGTTCAAATTAATGGACACTGCACAATCACAGAATAAAAGAGGTCACCAGAGAGACGGGGAGCTCCTAATAAGCACCCACTTTATTCTAATCATTTAAACCCCCCTTCTAATTCAATGTCGTAACTGTAAACTAATTTGCAGTGGGACATATTTATCGTACAGTCAATAGACAGGCCGATTTGATTCATGCAATAAAGACATTGATTTTTCTGTCTAAGTGCAGCAAGAATCAGGGATCATCTAACCCAACAAAAGTGATGCATTAATGCAAATGTCACTTTATTGCAAATATTTCTTCTTTTGAAAACATCAACTACTGTAGCACCTAAATTTCCCATTCTAATCAGATGGCTGCATGCTTTCACTGGGTCCTGGCAGTGAGGCCTCCGCAGGACACAAAACGTACATTTCACTCCACAATAATACATACTCCACAGGAAACAAAACGTACATTTCACTCCACAATAATACTTACTCCCCAGGAAACAAAACCTACATTTCACTGTACAACAAGAGGTACTGTGAGCAATGCTCACTAAGAATACCCCCCGCTTACCCCAATCTCCCAAAGGGTGTTGGTAATAGGTATAAACTACCTCTTTTCTGAGTGTAAAAAACAAATGGCATGACAAACCGAACCATATTGCTACTTCGATGTCCAGTGCGCGTGACCTTTGACCTTTTGACCCCAAAACCGATAGGGAACATCTTCATCCCATGGGTAGTCCATATGTATGATATGGTGACTGTAGGTGGAAAGGATAACGCTTTAGAGCCCGGAAACCATATTGCTACTTCCATGTCCAGTGCGCTTGACCTTTGACCTTTTGACCCCAAAATCGATAGGGAACATCTTCATCCCATGGGTAGTCCATATGTATGATATGGTGACTGTAGGTGGAAAGGATAACGCTTTAGAGCCCGGAAACCATATTGCTACTTCCATGTCCAGTGCGCTTGACCTTTGACCTCAAAATCGATAGGGAACATCTTCATCCCATGGGTAGTCCATATATATGATATGGTGACGGTAGGTGGAAAGGATAATGCTTTAGAGTCCGGAAACCATTGCGTCTACAGACGGACGGACAGACAGACGGACAACCTGATTCCAGTATACCCCCCCCCCCCCCCAACTTGTTGCGGGGGGTATAATAATACATACTCCCCAGGAAACAAAACCTACATTTCACTCCACAATAATACTTACTCCCCAGGAAACAAAACCTACATTTCACTTCACAATAATACTTACTCCCCAGGACACAAAACCTACATTTCACTCCACAATAATACTTACTCCCCAGGAAACAAAACCTACATTTCACTCCACAATAATACTTACTCCCCAGGAAACAAAACCTACATTTCACTTCACAATAATACTTACTCCCCAGGAAACAAAACCTACATTTCACTCCACAATAATACTTACTCCCCAGGAAACAAAACCTACATTTCACTGTACAATAATACTCCCCAGGAAACAAAACGTACGTTTCACTCCACAATACTTACTTCCCAGGAAACGAAACGTACATTTCACTCCACAATAATACTTACTCCCAAGGAAACAAAACCTACATTTCACTGTACAATAATACTTACCTGTGAAGCTGAAGTTGCCTCCTCCGGTTTCTTGTCATCTCTAATTCGCAAAAATCGGGGAAACCTCAGGGATATACCTTTCTCTGGATCCACCTAAAATTTGGACAAATTCTGATACATCATGGGGACAGACATGTCCATTCAACTCTGGTCGATCCCTCTCCTGAGTAACATTACAGAGACAGTGATCCAATAAATTTTAGAAACCTTACCATACAACCCAGCTTCAAATGAATTCAACTTTAAATTTGATCCAAAATATAAAATATTGATATTAACAAGTCAATGAAATTCATGATGAAATTAGATTTCAAACTTGATTCAATCTATCAAAAAAGTATGTGTTACGATCTGAAGAAATGAAAATTAAACACATTAGGATTAATTTTTTTCATTGGAAGCATTGGGATTTTTTATTTTGAAAGCAACAATAATAAAATGAAAACTAGGTCGGGTAACTGTTTCTGTGTCGAAGTTTATTCAAGGTCACAAGCTAGAGAATATTGGAATTCCATTAGAACAGGCATATATTGCATATACGCATGATTTATTACAAGTTCTGTCTTAATTTGCAGCATTAACAGAGGCAACAGAAGAATTAATACACACTGACAAATTCAATAAGACATAAGGTAGACAGAATTTCCTCTGATAATACAAGATTTTTGCAACCATTATTTCTGTAATACTTCTACTGAAGAGATCTTTTTTGAACTCATTCATATAATAACACTGGTGTAGTAAGGTGCATAGTAACATGAAATAAAGTAGGGCCTGGGTAACGAGTAATAGAACAGAAAATCATTTTTGTAATTATTTCTGAAAGAAAAATTAGAGGTATGGCATCTAAAATAGCCCCAAGAGGGATAGCAATTTTAAAATATCATAAAAATATACATTACACTGTTACTTTTGTCAGTTATGGCACATAATATAAGTCCTAATTCAATAAAATGAAAAACTATGAAGTCGGAAAAATTGTGATGAAAAATTCTATTTTCAATTCCGGATGGAGATTTTTTAATCACTTAAATCTAGTAGAAACAGGAGCCCCACTGCCCACCTGAGTCACCTTCACCCCGCTGTTATTCAGAATATTTTTAAATGATCTTTACCCTCTTTAATCCCAAGACAAATTTTGACCGCATTTCATGACCCAACTTAGTCGCATGGGGTTATGTATCTGTACTATATTGGAATGCTTGCATAATAATATATCTAATCAGTGCTCCTAGATAAGAAAATTTTCAGAGATTATATATATTCCATTGTAAAACTTTGATCCCTTATTGAGGCCCCATCCTACCCACAGACTATGGTTTGAAAGAAATTCAGTCTGCAGATCCTGGGAATGCTTGCATAACAATGACAAATCATGACCCTGCTGGTAACGAGAAAAAGATTTTTATACAAAATTAATATATTTGATCACCTATTATTGTAGCCCCACCCTACTCCCATGATTTGAATAAAACTGAATTCTGCAGAATGGTTGCATAATGATGGGACTAATCTTGGTCCTGCTGGTCTTGAGAAGATTTTTCACTATAAATTCCCACACAAAACTTTGTTTCCCCCTAACACCCCCCCCCCCCCCCCCCAACACCCCCCCAAAAACATACTTGAATTTGCACTTTCTAAGTATGCTTGCATATTAATAGAACAAATAAAGGCCTCGCTATTCTTGTGAAGATTTGAAATTTTTTCCTCCTATATATCCCCACGTAAAACTTGATCCCCTGTTGTGGCACTACCCTACCCCCGGGGGCCATGATTTGAACCAATTTGAATCTCCACTTACGAAGGAAGCTTTCACACAAGATTCATCTTTTCTGGTCCAGTGGTTCTTGAGAAGACTTTTTAAATGATGCCACCAAATTTTCTCAATTTCTTAATTATCTCTTTAGTCGCAGGGGCATAAAAATGCTGACCTAACTTCTTAGGACACATATTCAAATCTGCACAATAATAAAAAGACACCTTTATTATTCCATAAAACTTACAATTCCAGCTGCAGCCATGTGTGTGGGCGAGATGGAGAGGTCGGCACACTTCACCTCCCAAACCTGCACCGCATCAAACCAGTGGTCCGGTTCCACCGAGGAATCATACCGGTAATACGGCTTTGGCTTCTCCGTCACATGGTCCTTGAAGAAACTAGCATGTGTCTCTAGGGATGCATCGGTGAAGCCTGTCCCAATCTATACAGAAGACAACCACAAATTACTTACAGCAAGGAAAGTCCTGAAATTATTATCTGGAACTCGAAGAATCAATCTGTGATGATCATAACAAATTAATTTCAAACACATTTTCATTCACTCAGTTATTCTATCATTTCTTTGGCATGACTCAATCAGTACTGTGGCTATCACACGAATAAATATACATTCTCATATCCACAAATTTAAACTAACAAGGGAAATTATAAAATGTAAATGCATTGTTCAAACAAAGAGAAAATGAATTTCTTTTCATCCATTTTGGAATCAGCAATTCAAGGACATTTCAAAGTCAGTGGCTGAAACTAAAAATCTTTCCAAAGTTCTGATGTATATTCCAAACACATTCAAAACCTCACTGATGTTCAAAGACCCTCCCTGAGCCGTGAAACAATAAACAATATCAGACACGCCTTTCGAATGCTCACAATTTTCAAAGTCTCCCAGAGGCTCACAATTTTAAAAATCTCTGGAGGGTCATGGTGTTGAAAGTCTATTTTCAAAATACCTGTACACATCTAAAATCTCACAGCATGCAGGGTCCCCCATCCCCTAATTTTTAGACCCATCCAAAAACATCACAGCTATGTTTACTGCTTTTGAATTTCGCTGTACAGCGATAGGATTAGTAAGACTTCATTGTACGTGCCATGACATGGGTAAATTACTTTGCATTGTGGGATTGTTCATGATACTTGATCAGCTGATTAAGATACTTCTGTGAAGTTTCAAAAATTCATGAAAGCCCAAATTCACAGCTTTAAAAAAGTTTGGCTGTTTACATATATAGCAAAGTTATTTTGCTAGTCAATTCCAAATCTTTATGTTTCAATGATATCACTCTTCATTTACAAACAACCCTGTATTTGTGAACTATTCTTTAACAAATAAAGCTGACCTACCTTGCATATGGATTGGAACTCTTCATTCTCCTCATCGTAACAGGCCAGGAGGAATCCTCCGTAGCGTCCAGTTCTCTTTCCTGTCCCCAGAAAACCTCCCATCACGAGCAGATCCAATGTGTCTCCCACCCCATCCAAGTAATCCTTCTTCAACTGCACAGAGACACAGAAACACATTAACTTCCTGTACTTACATTTGTATATCAACTGAAGTCGTACGGAGATGCAGAAACACAACATTAACTTCCTGTACTTATATCAACTTGAAGTAGACCTATACACGGCCTACGTCACCATCAAATGTAAATGTGGAACCACACATCCGTTTTTCCGAAATGTGGTATTTTAAAGATATCAGTTTGATTTATACATGGCGATATGACTCTCCAAGGTGTTCTTATCAGCTGCGGTCAAATTTTGTATTTTAAAAAAAGGGGGGGGGGGGGGCGCGGGGCGCTAAAGATGATTCAAGCTTTAGATAAAAATCGGTTGGAGAACAGACAACATTTTGGCGGATGAGGGCATCTGTGAGATACATTGACTATTCATGTATGTAAAAGTTATACAATGATCCATGTTCAACATATGGAATTA
>NC_079167.1:21546090-21556090 GCF_947568905.1 Ostrea edulis | reverse complement strand
AGGACTGAAATCTCAAGGATGCTGAACTTTGTGTTGTCATGATTGCTATTTTTATGACAAGCACACAAATTAACTATTCATCTCTGTGACTATGTCACATGATATGAAAGATAGATATATCTCTCATACCTTTCTTTCAAAGACACCTGAATCTTATTACATGTGTAGATATAAAAGAATGTGAGGTTGTATGTTTTAGCAATATCTTTATTTAATTGAACTTTAGGAGAATTTTATGCGTATCAAAACATTTGGTAAACTATTTGATACTGAAAATTTTATATCTTCTATAAATAATCGATTATGCTGTCAAGGGCAATAACTCCTACACTGGTATTTTCCGTATTGTATATGTATTATTCAATGATTTATCCACTATCCAGGTTTTAGATTATTTCAATGTCTTCTAAAACAAATTTCATTCAAAGGTATGCATAAAAATGTGTGTAACTATAATATTTAACCCACTATTTCTTCTCGCATAGGAACACAAACAAGCACAAGTGTGTGGGTAATGACGCTTGGGAATGATTTGAATCAGCTGTTTGGTTGTATTGGGGATCATCTCAAAACCAAACTGATAAAAAAAGTGAATGAGACATAAAGAACATCTATAATTGCAAGATTTGATATTTTCTCCTTCCAACTTGGCAACCCTCGCAAATAAATACACCATTTCAATTCCTTGGAGAGAGAAACTATCAAATCACTCAATATAGATATTCTCTCTATATCAGACAAGGTAAAGTAGGAGGCATTGAGTGATTTATGACACAAGTTATTCACATTTTTAAAAAATAAAATACAGATATGTAATGAAAATACTGCTGTCTGCTACCTTTAATGGAGTCATCCAGAAATTCGGCAATCTCATCTGTGTTGGATGAAATCATGGATTTGGCAAACACAAATTCTCCCTCGACTTCCCTGAATGACGAGTGGAGAAGTTCTCGCCTCTTCCTGAAAGGCTCCTTCACCAGAGATTTTCCGTTGAGGTACAAAAGGTCAAATGCATACACACACACCTGGATCTTAATATTCGAGGCATCAGCATCCTAAAGGTAAAGAGTTCAATTCAAAATGCATGTGCTGGGATATTAATTAAAAATGCATTTGCTGGGATATTGAAATAGTATTTAAAGAACAAGGGACGTTATTGGCCAAAATTGGCCGCGCTTCAAAAACCGATCATATTTTGCAGGTAGAAAGGTGATAATTTTCTCGTTTCATTCATATATAACATGTACCATTTACTTGTTGCTGGTATTGAGAAAATAACGTTACAATATTGCATTGTTAACTCTGACGCTATCTCCCGACGGTCGCTTTTTCGGAACGACGTCATCGACCTTATAGAATTTACAGTCCCCTGATTCTTCTAGAATATTTTTCTAAAAGTTACAAATTTAACTTTTTATATAAAAATACTCATTGAGATCAAAGACAATTGAAAACTGGCATGCTATGGAAAATACATAATTCATTTACATGTAACTTTATCGTGGTCATAGACATTTTGCGGAAGAATCTTGTGTTAATTAGAGTGAGGAAAATAATGCGTGTATTTGTCAAAAATTGTTCATTAGAACGCAATCATATTTTCGAAGGTGCTCCTATTCAAATGAAATATGAAAAATAAAATGGCTTTTGAATTTTCTTTTTCCTGGTCTTGTTTTTTGGTCATAAATATTAACACTTTGATTAAAAACGTCGATTGAGTCGGATAAAATTACTTATTATGCCACGTACACCAAGGACTATATAACAGGTCTGCTTACATGTGTATGCAATATACATGTTACAGTACATACGAATAAAATATGATGTGGGTATTTACAAAATATATTGAATAAAGTGTGGTAAATGTACATATACTAAACGATACAAATTCATGTTGCATGAATGGGATATCATTTTCTTGGGTACAGTAAAACACGTCAAGTAATATGCATGTAACTTCAGATGGTATATTTCATATAGCAAATGCATTTAAAAACCTCACAAAAATGCGTCCAATGTATTTAAAAGCCTCACAAAAATATGTCCGTGTTTATATCTTTGCATTCCCCTAAATGGTCAACAAAGTAGTTCCAACTCTCTCTCTCCATATAGTGTTCATCTTTGATAAATGAAAATACATCAGTCTGTGGGCATGTCATTGCATGCACCGACATTCAGTCCAAATCTAGAACGGACTCTGGGAAGTTGTTCGAGTACATGTATAGACAATGTGGTATATGTAACTGCTTTTCCCAGGCACTTATTTTCATATGCGAATAAGGATATATTGAGTGAACCCCCCCCCCCCCCCCATATTCTTGATAGTAGTATTGAATGAGAAAAAAATACGCTTAAAATTATTAATTGAACCCATGTAGCGAAGGATAACCCTCCACCCCCCGACGATTTAAGAATTCGAAGATCAGGCAGAAAGGTTTTTTTCATTTGCTAATTAACTACCAACTTATCCTTCGACCCCCCCCCCCCCCCCCCCCCCCGATAAATGATGCCACGTGTCTGTTTCCAAGAGACAGTATATGTAACTACAACAGACCTTTTATAAAAATGAATTGAATAAATATCATGCATGTATTTTCGTTTTTCAATGTACGGGCCAGGCCTATCCAGAACACCTTGACATGAGAGAGAGAGAGAGAGATAGAGAGAGGGTCAACATCACCTTACGGTTATATTCCAGTATTCCTAATCATGGAGGGGGCGTACGTCAATACTAATATAAACTTTTAGTAACAATCATCACAACACATATATTAAATATTTTATAAGATTGATAAAAGTTGAAGTGTCATTAGGCTGGTCAAGTTGTTTCCATAGCAAGGGAATGGTCAACATCACCCCCCCCCCCTCAAAGTGGAGGGGTAACCCCTCCTCGATACTACGGTGTCTGAATATTTATATCTATACATGTATATATACACATGTTCATCCTGCCAATTACCTTTGTTATATATGTGTACCTGTAAATGTGCATCTATTACATATACATGTATATATGAACCCGTGGGGATCCGGGTTTGAGTAAGTCCTCAGTACTCCTTGCTTGTCGTAAGATGCGACTAAATGGGGCGGTCTTCGGATGAGACCGCAAAAACTGAGATCCCGTGTCACAGCAGGTGTGACAATGGTCATAAGCGCCGAGCATAGGCCTAAATTGTGCAGCCCTTCACCGGCAGTGGTGAGGTCTCCATGAGTGAAATATTCTCAAGAGGGGCGTTTAACAATGTTCAATCAATCAATCATAATTATGCGATATAGAAAAAATATCTGCCACCACAATGGTCGAAGTTTCAAATCGATCACAGGTTTTCGACGTTTTAAAGAAACCACATCTCGCTGGAAGATATAAATATTGATTTGCTGTTATTCTAATTCTAATTTAAACCGTTTTAAGAACCTTTGGAATCAATATCTAATTACTAATGTAGTAATATTTAATTTCAACATGCGTCATATATACATACATGCATGTACGTAAAAAATGATGTAAGAAAACTGCTTTAAAAAAAACACCGCATGATATTTGATATATTTGCATAAAAGATAGTTTAAAATTTAGCGAAAAAAGTAACAGACATCCCAACTATTTAGCTCTTGAGATATAACGTATCAGTACCCATTTTTGCCGAAAATGAACGAATTTTGTTCCGATTTTTGTAAAAAGAAAATAAATTCGAGTTATTAAAGGTCTATGTGTGTCTTTGATTATATTATTTTTTTAATGCAATTTATTCTTAAATAATCTTATTTTGAAAAGACAGGACGTCCAAACATATTCCCGTGATCTTTAAAAACGAAAGTAGAATAATTTCCATTCATCATACGGTGGATTTTTGATCCGCCTCCGTGACTCGAAAGGCAGACATCATCTGCATTTATTGGGTGCAGATTTTTATGGCAAACTAGGTAACGCATTAATTGTTTGACTGGACATACATGTATTTGTTAAATCGCAAAGAAAGTAAAAGTTCATGAGGTTAAATGATGGAACAGTTTGCTTCAGTTCTATAACATGCAAAATATTGACTTTGTGTAACGAAAACGGCCGATTTCTGCATTCATTCTTTTTTAAAATTCATATTGTTTGCACCCAACAACCGACACCATATTGATAATGAAAGAAGAATATTAATGGATAATTAAACATGCAAAATATAAATCTGGTTGTTGCATGCAAAAGTATTAGTTTTTGCTAAAGTTTATTCATAATTTATTTCAAATCAACAGATTCCGCTAAACAGCTCATCTATAGCGTATATTCATGACGTCATAATAAAATATTACGTCATTTTCATGTAAGTGGGATTAGAAGAACATCCTAGTTGTGTAAATAAGAAGAAGAATTAAGCATAGTATGAAAGTTGAAAAAATGAAAAAAATCTCGGCGGTATATAGCCAATAACGTCCCTTGTCCTTTGTTTACAATATTTGCTCATCTATGAATGTTGTTCAACTGTTAGTCAATTTTACCTTTCAGTAAATTGAGCCAAAAATACAGATGACACTTTACTTTCTTAGGCCCAAACTTTCAACATTTAATGAGTCCGGCTTTTTTATATCCCCCCCCCCCCCCCCCTGGATATTATAATTTTTACACTTGTTCTAAAAAAAAGATCATGCATAAAATAACTATTTTGCCAAATTTCATAAAACTCCTTAGAATTTGTATTAAATGGTTGAGAGAGAAAATTGAGTTATTCCCCATTTCAATATGTCAATAAATGTGAACACTGCATAGAGATAAAAGACAGACTGAAACAAGAGAAGTAACCGAGGCACTTAAAAGTTCTAAAAAAAATCTTAACATAGTGACAGTCCACATAACATTCTGATAACCCACTTACCTGATGGCCCACTTAACACAGTGACAGCCCACTTAACACAGTGACAGCCCACTTAACACAATGACAGCCCATTTAACATAGTGACAGCCCAATTAACACTGACTGCCTACTTCACATAGTGACAGCCCACTTAACATAGTGTTGGCCCACCTTCCGTTTCCTGTGGCTGAGGACTTGGAATGGTTGGATCTGTTTTTTCTCTGCATCCCACGCGACAGCTTCTGAGTCGATAACACAGGAGGTTACAGTATCGGCCTTCACCTTCGGGATCCGAGCGATGATGTCTGGGTATTTACTGGTATTGTTCTCCGAGTTTCTGCTGTAGATGTGAACATCACCGTTCTCAAGGATGTGTATCTAAAGAGTAAACAGAAGTCTGTAGATTACATCAGAGCAGTAACTGTAATTTAATTACTCAAACTAACAAATAAGAATATCTATCTAAAGAGTAAACAAAAAGTATAGATTAAATCAGAGTAGTAATTACTCAAAATAACAAACAAGATTAAAATTTAAGACCTGTTTAACCTTTCTAAGACTGTCAACATTTTTTGTTTGTATTTTAGGCTAATGGAATTTTTCCATGTGAAACTAGGTGAATATGCAATAATAATTTAACTGCAAATAACTCCTCCACAAGTTTCTGTCTGGTGGATTTTATTTGTTATTTATATATAACTCCTACACAAGTTTCTGTCTGGTGGTTTTTATTTGTTATTTATATATAACTCCTCCACAAGTTTCTGTCTGGTGGTTTTTATTTGTTATTTATATATGCCACAACGTACATTAAAGGCAATTCTACCTAAATTTCATCTTGTCAAAATCTTATTTTCAAAGTTTTCCCTATCAATTATTTATACTCAGATTTTCAACCAGCAACCAAATACCATTTTCATTTGAAATCGATAAAAACTACATAAAGATTTCTAAATATTCATCAATGTCATACCTGTGCTCTTTCTCCATCATATTTATATTCACAGGTAAAGTCCGCCTCATCAAACCGTTTGAAAACCTCACTAACTCCTTTGGTAGGATGAGCTAACATTGGCTTCAAAGGAACACCTTTAAATCAAATTCAAAGTAATAAAACATTAGAACCATCATTAAATTGTGTATAATTCAGTATGTATTCACCATATGTTTCTCTGATTTTACCTGGGGTCAGTTTGCAGTGGTTTGGTAACTCTTGTATACCATACTTAATCAAGGCCGGTATAATAGCGTCGTAACTTGGACATTCACTGCAAAAATTAAAAGAGCAAAAATAAATCTCCACTAGATTTTCACACATTTAGAACGAGAAATGGAAACAGTGATTCCCAAAACCCTCACCAGTAGGTTGATTTGATTATGAGAGCACATTCCTCCATTTTCTTTTTAAGGGAATCAGCACCCAGGCCTTTTCCAGCATCTAACACTTCTGGTGGAAAATCTGCTGAGAGAGATCGATTAGATTAAAAGTATTCAGTGTTATCAATGTTAACTACAAACTAGTTAAACTATCAGGGGTATCAATCACCGTTTACTGATTTAACCATATCAACGACTTACAGCCTTACCCATATCAACGACTTACAGCCTTAACCATATCAACGACTTACAGCCCTAACCATATCAACGACTTACAGCCCTAACCATATCAACGACTTACAGCCCTAACCATATCAACGACTTACAGCCTTACCCATATCAACGACTTACAGCCTTAACCATATCAACGACTTACAGCCCTAACCATATCAACGACTTACAGCCCTAACCATATCAACGACTTACAGCCCTAACCATATCAACGACTTACAGCCCTAACCATATCAACGACTTACAGCCTTAACCATATCCATGACTTACAGCCCTAACCATATCACCGACTTACAGCCTTAACCATATCAACGACTTACAGCCTTAACCATAACGACTTACAGCCTTAACCATATCAACGACTTACAGCCTTAACCATATCAACGACTTACAGCCTTAACCATATCAATGACTTACCGATTTGACCTTGACACCAACCTACAGCCCTAACCATGTCGCTGAATTACTGACTTAAGCATGTCAACGATTTAACTATGTCAGCAACTTACAGCCTTAACCATGTCATCGATTTAACTATGTCAACAACTTACAGCCTTAACCATGTCATCGATTTAACTATGTCAACAACTTACAGCCTTAACCATGTCAACGATTTAACTATGTCAACAACTTACAGCCTTAACCATGTCAACAATTTAACTATGTCAACAACTTACAGCCTTAACCATGTCAACAATTTAACTATGTCAACAACTTACAGCCTTAACCATGTCAACGATTTAGCTATGTCAACAACTTACAGCCTTAACCATGTCAACGATTTAATCATGTCACTGACTAACTAACTTAATTATGTTGGTAAATAGCCACAGTACCTTAGGAGGAACCAATTAAAACTACTATACAATAATAATTTTCAGCGTTAAATGACGATTTTCGATACATTACCAGAATTACCAAAACCAATATTTCACACCGACCTTGACCTGGAGGTGTCCTGAAAACTGCATTTCCCAGGGCTGTTAACACACTCTGTTCTGCTAGACCGATTCTGAGTTTTCCTCCGAGGGAGCGAATCAGGTAGCGAGCCTCACACTGCCGACACGCCACAAACATGCCTTTAATCTTCTCTATCTTTTTCGCCATAGCCTAAAAAATATATTGATACATGTAGCTAAGGAAACATTGATATCAAAAGTTTAATACACATTGGAAGCTGTTCAGAAATACATTTAAACTCTTCTAAAGAGGAAATCAATTAAAATCAAAAGTGTAGGGGCTACATGCCTACACTGGATCAATACATAATTCTGTTGGGGACTGAAAATGAATAATTCTAGAACTCTTACAGCATCATTGTACCTGATCTACATAATGTTTAGGTTACACTTCTGTCTGTCAGTCTAATCTACACAATGCTTGAGGTACACTTCCAGTCTAATCTACACAATGTTTGGGGTACACTTCCAGTCTAATCTACACAATGTTTGGGGTACACTTCCAGTCTAATCTACACAATGTTTGGGGTACACTTCCAGTCTAATCTACACAATGTTTGGGGTACACTTCCTGTCTAATCTACACAATGTTTGGGGTACCGTATATACTCGCCTATAAGTCGGTTGTATTTTTTAAGGTTATTTTGTAGGAATTTGCCATTGACCCGCTTATAAGTCGGTACAAATTTTTGTCAGAATCGGTTGACAATTTCAAGTCAATGCTTTAGTGTTTTTACCTATGTTTCAAAAAATATTTTGAGAAATTAATAATTATGAGGTGCTCAATATCCAAGCCATATCTGTTTGGGGTTTAAACGCAATCCTTGATCTATTATGGACAATGATCCCTTGTTTACCTAAGCAATTATGGTCTCCTAATTACCAGTACCTGACACCATGTTTACTTAGTGGCACGCGAAAACTATGATTGTGGGATTCTGGTATAATTCATTGTATCAACTATAGAGTTTTTAAGAGTCAAGAATGATGATCTAAATTATCTGTTAACAATATTCAATCTTTTATGAAATATATTTCAGCCCGTATACATATGAATATTTCAATATTAAATCGGTTTTGTAGTTCAATTTTACCGATAAACGATAGATTAGTTGAATTGAAAGTATTCGTTACCGGTATGTAAATAATTTTTAACTAGATAAAAATATGTAAATACTTGTACTTGATACATAATTTTAAAATACCTAAACTAAAACAATACAATATGTCTAGATATTTGTGAACAATAATCATTTGTGTGGTAGTCCATGATAATCGTCGGAGTTGTTTAAAAAACACTACATTAGGCCGACCAGAAAAATACCAATCTTCTTAGGATGCGCCTATAAGTCGGACATAGAGTTTTGGACCAAAAATTGACTCAGAAAAATCCGACTTATAGGCGAGTATATACGGTACACTTCTGTCTGTCTGTTTGATCTACACAATGTTTGGGGTACACTTTCCGTCTAATCTACACAATGTTTGGGGTACACTTTCAGTCTAATCTACACACTTTCTGTCTAATCTACACAATGTTTGGGGTACACTTCTGTCGGTGTGTCTAATCTACACAATGTTTGGGGTACACTTCCGGTCTAATCTACACAATGTTTGGGGTATACTTCCGGTCTAACCTATACAATGTTTGAGGGGAAGGGGTTACTCTTGCATTGGAGATACTTACAGAATTACCGGACATTCCTGCTATGTCCCTCAGTTTACTAAACACGGCTGGTACTGTCAGTTTGGCTGGAGTGAACATTGTTCGCTGAGAGCTCCTGCTTGTCTACAGTAGATAGAACAGTCTAATCCAGACACATCGGACAAATGAATCTTATTAACAAAATCTGATTCGCTCTGAGAATGTCTGCTGTGTACTGCATGAAATAAACTGACACAGCAAATCCAGTTTTCCTATGTGTAGCAGAAAAACTTTACATACATTTTGAGAACACTTGTCAGAGCCAGGCCTTTGTCTGTTTTATGTAGTTGTACATGTTTAATTCACACTAACCTCTGCCACCAGTCCAAGGTCACCTTTTTCCTGGGCATCAGCTTTCACTTTGTCAATGCCTCTACCTGTGATCATTTTGAAATTATTTTACAAGCAGATATCTCAAAAATGTTCTAGCACATCAATCGGATTAGATTTGCTTGTGCATTAATCAAATTAACAATACCAACAGTAGTAGACTCATTAGACAGATTTTTCGAGGGAACTGGAGGTTTTATATCTGTTGTCATTCATCCCATTACTAAGTTTTCATTCATAAAGAACTGGTTGCATTAACTCAGTGGTAGAGCGTTTGCTCGTAACCGGGAGGTCATGTCCCACTCGTGCCATGGCCGTGTCAAACCTAAGATGTTAACACAGGGTAGTGATTGGTCCTTCGCCAAACACTCGGCAGTTAGAAGGGAGAATATGGAAGTTCCGAGTTTCCCCAAGAGTTATTCCCTCTGTCGAACTCTTCCGTAAATTATGACGTAAAATATGATGACAGTGGGTACATTTGCTAATTACTATCGTTGTATATTTCTTAAAAGATGATATCCAGAGTTTCTGAGACCATCCTATCTCAGGGAAAAGGC
>NC_079167.1:21544327-21545890 GCF_947568905.1 Ostrea edulis | reverse complement strand
TCAAAACCTCACTGAAGTTCAAGGACCCTCCCTGAGTCGTGAAACAATAAACAATATCAGACACGCCTTTCGAATGCTCACAATTTTCAAAGTCTCCCAGAGGCTCACAATTTTAAAAATCTCTCGAGGGTCATGGTGTTGAAAGTCTATTTTCAAAATACCTGTACACATCTAAAATCTCACAGCATGCAGGGTCCCCCCTCCCCTAATTTTTAGACCCATCCAAAAACATCACAGCTATATTTACTGCTTTTGAATTTCGCTGTACAGCGATAGGATTAGTAAGACTTCATTGTACGTGCCATGACATGGGTAAATTACTTTGCATTGTGGGATTGTTCATGATACTTGATCAGCTGATTAAGATACTTCTGTGAAGTTTCAAAAATTCATGAAAGCCCAAATTCACAGCTTTAATAAAGTTTGGCTGTTTACATATATAGCAAAGTTATTTTGCCAGTCAATTCCAAATCTTTATGTTTCAATGATATCACTCTTCATTTACAAACAATCCTGTATTTGTGAACTATTCTTTAACAAATAAAGCTGACCTACCTTGCATATGGATTGGAACTCTTCATTCTCCTCATCGTAACAGGCCAGGAGGAATCCTCCGTAGCGTCCAGTTCTCTTTCCTGTCCCCAGAAAACCCCCCATCACGAGCAGATCCAATGTGTCTCCTACCCCATCCAAGTAATCCTTCTTCAGCTGCACAGAGACACAGAAACACATTAACTTCCTGTACCTACATTTGTTGTACAGAGATACAGAAACACAACATTAACTTCCTGTACTTATATCAACTTGAAGTAGACCTATATACGGCCTACGTCACCATCAAATGTAAATGTGGAACCACGCGTCCGTTTTTCCGAAATGTGGTATTTTAAAGATATCAGTTTGATTTTTACATGGCGATATGACTCTCCGAGGCGTTCTTATCAGCTGCGGTCAAATTTTGTATTTAAAAAAAAAAGGGGGGGGGGGGGGGGCGCACAAGATGATTCAAGCTTTAGATAAAAATCGGTTGGAGAACAGACAACATTTTGGCGGATGAGGGCGTCTGTGAGATACATTGACTATTCATGTATGTAAAAGTTATACAATGATCCATGTTCAACATATGGAATTACGCGGGCATCAGAAAGTTGGAGAGACGGATGGGAAAGGGGGCGAATTCATATTTCCATCAGCATCATAATAATATTATTATTTCTTTCGTGAGGATCCGGGTTAAAGTAGGTCCTCAGTACCCCATGCTTGTCGCAAGAGGCGACTAAATGGGACGGTCCTTCAAATGAGACAACAAAAACAGAGGCCCCAGGTGTGGCACGCTAAAAATCCCTACGCAAAGACCGTTGGCGTCGAGCACAGGCCTATGTTTTGCAGCCCTTCACCGGCAATGGTGACGTCTCCATATGAGTAAAAAATTCTCGAGCGTAATAATTGCTAATTCAAAACTACGCAGCTGTTGAATCCAAATTATCATGAACAAATACATGGTAAGCTTGTGTAAAAATAAAAGTTCACACTTCGCTGTTCCAGTGACCACATATATCGTAG
>NC_079167.1:21364327-21539327 GCF_947568905.1 Ostrea edulis | reverse complement strand
TTTTCCTTGTGCCTAGCGACGCCATTTTGAGAATTTTCCAAATAATTAATTTTTCGCTGTTCATTAAAAATAACACCAGAATCGAATTCTACGACCTTCATTTTGGCAACTATGTTGCCGACAAAAAATCGGCCGACGAGTGTATAAGTGAATTGTATTAGAGTTATTCCTCTTTGAATACATCAATAATCAGGGTGATGCGTGACGTAACTCGACAGTCATCAGCGCGAAAAATTTTGACAGACCTAATCAGAACATGAATCCACAACTGCACGGTTTTTTTTTTCTTTTCTTAGAGGAGCATTGATATTGATATTAATTGAGCAGTTATTTAATGACGAGTGTGTGAAGAGGAATTCCAAGTGGTTTTTGTTGGTGAATATTGGCTAGACTTTCGTTTTTCACGCGTGCAAGGACTCGAGTCTCATGGACATTGAAGGCACTTATTTCACTTGAGACACGGACAGTAGACGTTGACAGAGTGAATGTGGAGGTAGGTCTAGAAGTAATAGACCGTGTGGGCTGGGTTTCTGTGAACTGGCATAATGCACCGGATGACATAGGTGTATGAGGAATTTGTGAATGTTGTTGAGTGTCCGGTAATTGTTCAAGGAATGTGTATTTTTGTGTCCGGTCACATACACCTGGAGATTATCAGGGACATTATAATCTGTCATTTTTTGTACAAGAGATTTGCAGACGCTAGTGTTCGTCAATCGAGGCGAGGTAAGTTGCAAGCTAGTTGTGTATTGATTATGACGTCACGGGATATGTAAGATAAACGTCACGTGATATGAAAGATAGAAATATCTTACATACCTTTCTTTCATAGAATATCTGTATCTTACATACGTAGATATGAGAGAAAGATATATCTCTCATACCTTTCTTTCAAAGACACCTGAATCTTATTACATGTGTAGATATAAAAGAATGTGAGGTTGTATGTTTTAGCAATATCTTTATTTAATTGAACTTTAGGAGAATTTTATGCGTATCAAAACATTTGGTAAACTATTTGATACTGAAAATTTTATATCTTCTATAAATAATCGATTATGCTGTCAAGGGCAATAACTCCTACACTGGTATTTTCCGTATTGTATATGTATTATTCAATGATTTATCCACTATCCAGGTTTTAGATTATTTCAATGTCTTCTAAAACAAATTTCATTCAAAGGTATGCATAAAAATGTGTGTAACTATAATATTTAACCCACTATTTTTTCTCGCATAGGAACACAAACAAGCACAAGTGTGTGGGTAATGACGCTTGGGAATGATTTGAATCAGCTGTTTTGTTGTATTGGGGATCATCTCAAAACCAAACTGATAAAAAAAGTGAATGAGACATAAAGAACATCTATAATTGCAAGATTTGATATTTTCTCCTTCCAACTTGGCAACCCTCGCAAATAAATACACCATTTCAATTCCTTGAAGAGAGAAACTATCAAATCACTCAATATAGATATTCTCTCTATATCAGACAAGGTAAAGTAGGAGGCATTGAGTGATTTATGACACAAGTTATTCACATTTTTAAAAAATACGCAGTATTAAGTCTTCCCCGGAAGACATGTGTCGCCTGCTAGTTCATTCTATATGTAATATATCACGTATAATGTTGAAAAAGTAAATTATTCAAATGGTTTTTGTCAGTTTAATACTCCTTTTAAAGGTTTTGAGAATTACTAAACATTCTTTAACGATAACTTAATTGAAATTGAAAGATGAGACATTATTATGCAATGGAATTTGTGGGAGAATCTGTTTGAAATTAAGACATTTAATAAATGTAGACTGAATGAAAACATATGTTTGAAAATATGTATCAACCTGTTACTGTGCTCTTCAAGACAATGGTAATAACCATAAGTAATTATCTGTTGGGTTTACTGCTTAGTCTTGTTGTCTTTTTATATATCCAATTTACTGTTTCTCAAGAAAAATCATAATTAGTGCTGTTCTGAAATCACATATACTGTCCTTCAGTATGGGAATTACAAATACTGTCCTTCAGTTAATCATAAAATAAAATCTTCAGCAAAAATTTTTTTTGCTGTAAAAAATTCTAAGTCCCGGCAAACAGGAAGTTGATAAGCGACGGATTCGAAAATGTCTTACACAATACAGTTGGCCACACTGATGCTCTGTGCCAAATATCAGGGAGTTGCCCCATGTGGTTCTTGAGAAAACTGTGACAGAAATTTTTTGTGACGACGACGACGCAGGACGACGGATAGTGATCCCTATATGTCGCCACTGCGTGTAACGCAGGCGACACAAAAATACAGATATGTAATGAAAATACTGCTGTCTGCTACCTTTAATGGAGTCATCCAGAAATTCGGCAATCTCGTCTGTGTTGGATGAAATCATGGATTTGGCAAACACAAATTCTCCCTCGACTTCCCTGAATGACGAGTGGAGAAGTTCTCGCCTCTTCCTGAAAGGCTCCTTCACCAGAGATTTTCCGTTGAGGTACAAAAGGTCAAATGCATACACACACACCTGGATCTTAATATTCGAGGCATCAGCATCCTAAAGGTAAAGAGTTCAATTCAAAATGCATGTGCTGGGATATTAATTAAAAATGCATTTGCTGGGATATTGAAATAGTATTTAAATTTTGTTTACAATATTTGCTCATCTATGAATGTTGTTCAACTGTTAGTAAATTTTACCTTTCAGTAAATTGAGCCAAAAATACAGACGACACTTTAATTTCTTAGGCCCAAACTTTCAACATTTAATGAGTCCGGCTTTTTTATATTCTTTTTTCCCCCCCCCTGGATATTATAATTTTTACACTTGTTCTAAAAAAAAAAGATCATGCATAAAATAACTATTTTGCCAAATTTCATAAAACACTTCAGAATTTGTATTAAATGGTTGAGAGAGAAAATTGAGTTATTCCCCATTTCAATATGTCAATAAATGTGAACACTGCATAGAGATAAAAGACAGACTGAAACAAGAGAAGTAACCGAGGCACTTAAAAGTTCTAAAAAAATCTTAACATAGTGACAGTCCACTTAACATTGTGATAACCCACTTACCTGATGGCCCACTTAACACAGTGACAGCCCACTTAACACAATGACAGCCCATTTAACATAGTGACAGCCCAATTAACACTGACTGCCTACTTCACATAGTGACAGCCCACTTCACACAATGACAGTCCACTTAACATTGTGATAGCCCACATAACACAGTGACAGCCCACTTAACACAGTGACAGCCCACTTAACACAATGACAGCCCATTTAACATAGTGACAGCCCAATTAACACTGACTGCCTACTTCACATAGTGACAGCCCACTTCACACAATGACAGTCCACTTCACACAATGACAGTCCACTTCACACAATGACAGTCCACTTAACATTGTGATAGCCCACTTAACATAGTGTTAGCCCACCTTCCGTTTCCTGTGGCTGAGGACTTGGAATGGTTGGATCTGTTTTTTCTCTGCGTCCCACGCGACAGCTTCCGAGTCGATAACACAGGAGGTTACAGTATCGGCCTTCACCTTCGGGATCCGAGCGATGATGTCTGGGTATTTACTGGTATTGTTCTCCGAGTTTCTGCTGTAGATGTGAACATCACCGTTCTCAAGGATGTGTATCTAAAGAGTAAACAGAAGTCTGTAGATTACATCAGAGCAGTAACTGTAATTTAATTACTCAAACTAACAAATAAGAATATCTATCTAAAGAGTAAACAAAAAGTCTAGATTAAATCAGAGTAGTAATTACTCAAAATAACAAACAAGATTAAAATTTAAGACCTGTTTAACCTTTCTAAGACTGTCAACATTTTTTGTTTGTATTTTAGGCTAATGGAATTTTTCCATGTGAAACTAGGTGAATATGCAATAATAATTTAACTGCAAATAACTCCTCCACAAGTTTCTGTCTGGTGGTTTTTATTTGTTATTTATATATAACTCCTCCACAAGTTTCTGTCTGGTGGTTTTTATTTGTTATTTATATATGTCACAACGTACATTAAAGGCAATTCTACCTAAATTTCATCTTGTCAAAATCTTATTTTCAAAGTTTTCCCTATCAATTATTTATACTCAGATTTTCAACCAGCAACCAAATACCATTTTCATTTGAAATCGATAAAAACTACATAAAGATTTCTAAATATTCATCAATGTCATACCTGTGCTCTTTCTCCATCATATTTATATTCACAGGTAAAGTCCGCCTCATCAAACCGTTTGAAAACCTCACTAACTCCTTTGGTAGGATGAGCTAACATTGGCTTCAAAGGAACACCTTTAAATCAAATTCAAAGTAATAAAACATTAGAACCATCATTAAATTGAGTATAATTCAGTATGTATTCACCATATGTTTCTCTGATTTTACCTGGGGTCAGTTTGCAGTGGTTTGGTAACTCTTGTATACCATACTTAATCAAGGCCGGTATAATAGCGTCGTAACTTGGACATTCACTGCAAAAATTAAAAGAGCAAAAATAAATCTCCAATAGATTTTCACACATTTAGAACGAGAAATGGAAACAGTGATTCCCAAAACCCTCACCAGTAGGTTGATTTGATTATGAGAGCACATTCCTCCATTTTCTTTTTAAGGGAATCAGCACCCAGGCCTTTTCCAGCATCTAACACTTCTGGTGGAAAATCTGCTGAGAGAGATCGATTAGATTAAAAGTATTCAGTGTTATCAATGTTAACTACAAACTAGTTAAACTATCAGGGGTATCAATCACCGTTTACTGATTTAACCATATCAACGACTTACAGCCTTACCCATATCAACGACTTACAGCCTTAACCATATCAACGACTTACAGCCCTCACCATATCAACGACTTACAGCCTTAACCATATCCATGACTTACAGCCCTAACCATATCACCGACTTACAGCCTTAACCATATCAACGACTTACAGCCTTAACCATATCACCGACTTACAGCCTTAACCATATCACCGACTTACAGCCTTAACCATATCAACGACTTACAGCCTTAACCATATCAATGACTTACCGATTTGACCTTGTCACCAACCTACAGCCCTAACCATGTCGCTGAATTACTGACTTAAGCATGTCAACGATTTAACTATGTCAGCAACTTACAGCCTTAACCATGTCATCGATTTAACTATGTCAACAACTTACAGCCTTAACCATGTCATCGATTTAACTATGTCAACAACTTACAGCCTTAACCATGTCATCGATTTAACTATGTCAACAACTTACAGCCTTAACCATGTCAACGATTTAACTATGTCAACAACTTACAGCCTTAACCATGTCAACAATTTAACTATGTCAACAACTTACAGCCTTAACCATGTCAATGATTTAACTATGTCAACAACTTACAGCCTTAACCATGTCAACGATTTAGCTATGTCAACAACTTACAGCCTTAACCATGTCAACGATTTAATCATGTCACTGACTAACTAACTTAATTATGTTGGTAAATAGCCACAGTACCTTAGGAGGAACCAATTAAAACTACTATACAATAATAATTTTCAGCGTTAAATGACGATTTTCGATACATTACCAGAATTACCAAAACCAATATTTCACACCGACCTTGACCTGGAGGCGTCCTGAAAACTGCATTTCCCAGGGCTGTTAACACACTCTGTTCTGCTAGACCGATTCTGAGTTTTCCTCCGAGGGAGCGAATCAGGTAGCGAGCCTCACACTGCCGACACGCCACAAACATGCCTTTAATCTTCTCTATCTTTTTCGCCATAGCCTAAAAAATATATTGATACATGTAGCTAAGGAAACATTGATATCAAAAGTTTAATACACATTGGAAGCTGTTCAGAAATACATTTAAACTCTTCTAAAGAGGAAATCAATTAAAATCAAAAGTGTAGGGGCTACATGCCTACACTGGATCAATACATAATTCTGTTGGGGACTGAAAATGAATAATTCTAGAACTCTTACAGCATCATTGTACCTGATCTACATAATGTTTAGGTTACACTTCTGTCTGTCAGTCTAATCTACACAATGCTTGAGGTACACTTCCAGTCTAATCTACACAATGTTTGGGGTACACTTCCAGTCTAATCTACACAATGTTTGGGGTACACTTCCAGTCTAATCTACACAATGTTTGGGGTACACTTCTGTCGGTCTGTCTAATCTACACAATGTTTGGGGTACACTTCCAGTCTAATCTACACAATGTTTGGGGTACACTTCCTGTCTAATCTACACAATGTTTGGGTACACTTCTGTCGGTCTGTTTGATCTACACAATGTTTGGGGTACCGTATATACTCGCCTATAAGTCGGTTGTATTTTTTAAGGTTATTTTGTAGGAATTTGCCATTGACCCGCTTATAAGTCGGTACAAATTTTTGTCAGAATCGGTTGACAATTTCAAGTCAATGCTTTAGTGTTTTTACCTATGTTTCAAAAAATATTTTGAGAAATTAATAATTATGAGGTGCTCAATATCCAAGCCATATCTGTTTGGGGTTTAAACACAATCCTTGATCTATTATGGACAATGATCACTTGTTTACCTAAGCAATTATGGTCTCCTAATTACCAGTACCTGACACCATGTTTACTTAGTGGCACTCGAAAACTATGATTGTGGGATTCTGGTATAATTCATTGTATCAACAATAGAGTTTTTAAGAGTCAAGAATGATGATCTAAATTATCTGTTAACAATATTCAATCTTTTATGAAATATATTTCAGCCCGTATACATATGAATATTTCAATATTAAATCGGTTTCGTAGTTCAATTTTACCGATAAACGATAGATTAGTTGAATTGAAAGTATTCGTTACCGGTATGTAAATAATTTTTAACTAGATAAAAATATGTAAATACTTGTACTTGATACATAATTTTAAAATACCTAAACTAAAACAATACAATATGTCTAGATATTTGTGAACAATAATCATTTGTGTGATAGTCCATGATAATCGTCGGAGTTGTTTAAAAAACACTACATTAGGCCGCCCAGAAAAATACCCATCTTCTTAGGATGCGCCTATAAGTCGGACATAGAGTTTTGGACCAAAAATTGACTCAGAAAAATCTGACTTATAGGCGAGTATATACGGTACACTTCTGTCGGTCTGTTTGATCTACACAATGTTTGGGGTACACTTTCAGTCTAATCTACACACTTTCTGTCTAATCTACACAATGTTTGGGGTACACTTCCGGTCTAACCTATACAATGTTTGAGGGGAAGGGGTTACTCTTGCATTGGAGATACTTACAGAATTACCGGACATTCCTGCTATGTCCCTCAGTTTACTAAACACGGCTGGTACTGTCAGTTTGGCTGGAGTGAACATCGTTCGCTGAGAGCTCCTGCTTGTCTACAGTAGATAGAACAGTCTAATCCAGACACATCGGACAAATGAATCTTATTAACAAAATCTGATTCGCTCTGAGAATGTCTGCTGTGTACTGCATGAAATAAACTGACACAGCAAATCCAGTTTTCCTATGTGTAGCAGAAAAACTTTACATACATTTTGAGAACACTTGTCAGAGCCAGGCCTTTGTCTGTTTTATGTAGTTGTACATGTTTAATTCACACTAACCTCTGCCACCAGTCCAAGGTCACCTTTTTCCTGGGCATCAGCTTTCACTTTGTCAATGCCTCTACCTGTGATCATTTGGAAATGATTTTACAAGCAGATATCTCAAAAATGTTCTAGCACATCAATCGGATTAGATTTGCTTGTGCATTAATCAAATTAACAATACCAACAGTGGTAGACTCATTAGACAGATTTTTCGAGGGAACTGGAGGTTTTATATCTGTTGTCGTTCATCCCATTACTAAGTTTTTCATTCATAAAGAACTGGTTGCATTAGCTCAGTGGTAGAGCGTTTGCTTCGTAACCGGGAGGTCATGTCCCACTCGTGCCATGGCTGTGTCAAACCTAAGATGTTAACACAGGTAGTGATTGGTCCTTCGCCAAACACTCAGCAGTCAGAAGGGAGAATACGGAAGTTCCGAGTTCCCCAAGAGTTATTTCCCTCTGTCTAACTCTTCCATAAATTATGATGTAAATATGATGACAGTGGGTACATTTGCTAATTACTATCGTTGTATTATTTCTTAAAAGATGATATCCAGAGTTTCTGAGACCATCCTATCTCGGGGAAAAGACAACTTTAGTGAGTTTATGAGTATTGGATAACAAAATGGCTCAAACAAATATTGTTAATTGCCATCTTTCTTTGATAAAAGCGTCACTCATGTAGAAGAGGAAACGAATAATGATTCAATAGCCAATTTGATGATCTTATTCAAACAGATTATGCTTGATATGCATACCAGTGATTGATATAAACAAAAGTTACGCTTTTATTACATTAATCGTACGTAATCATTATGTACAATGCCAGTCTACGATATAATGTACACATTGTGTACCCACCATAGGTCATAAAATGCGAAAGAGTTCCATGAAGGGAAATAACTTTTGGGTAACTTAGAACTTGCGTATTGCAGGTCTTACGAATATGACCTTAAAACGGACGTCCTGTGTTGTGGCAGGCATTGGCACAATAAAGAACCCTCACTACTACATCCCAGAGCACTATGCATAGGTCTAAATTTGTGGTACTTCACCTACAGCTGATGACGTCTCATTATGAGTGAAAAATTCTAAACAATCAATCAATCATTCCTATAGAGACATCCTTAGCTATAGGCGACGTGTCACAAATGACCAATGTATGGTAATCAAGGCTGTAGAAGTGTCGATTCTTTATCGTGCTGACACTAACATTAACAAGGGACCTCCATTTTTGAAGGCCATACCCAAAAGACCTATGAGTTTCATTTCTAATACAGGGACCTTGACAAAGGAACAGTCATTCTCCATGCTAAATATCTTCAACACAGTACTGAGATCGAAAATGGAACCCTGGACCATGGAGAAGAGGACTAATTACTGGGCTATCACAACCGATAATTAGGGATGTCAAATTAAATAAGATTAAACAAGTCATTGAATTATCTTTCTGATGGATTACCGAGGTACTAAATTAACAGCATTGTCTTCAGAATTCTTTGCAATTGTAATTTTCATCCGTCATTTACTATCTAGCTGTCTGTTATACATCCAATTAAATTTTTCATATAGATCTACATGATTGCCCATCTAGTAAGAATTATCAACTTTTGTGTAGACTGGGAAAAAAATGCTACAGCGAACATATTAACAATGAATTCAGACTTACAGCGATGTAGTATCATTTCCTGGACTGGACATAGTGAATTATGTATAGCATGTAATTCTTATATCCCGATTTCTGTCTTTACAGTGATGACCTTACCCATTGCCTGAGCGATGACCTTACCCGTTGCCTGAGCGATGACCTTACCCGTTGCCTGAGTGATGACCTTACCCGTTGCCTGAGCGATGACCTTACCAGTTGTCTGAGTGATGACCTTACCCGTTGCCTGAGCGATGGCTTTCATCAGTACCGTCTCCCCTATCCCCAGCTCCAGTCCCTCATACGCCGGGGCGAGTTTGTTCAGACAGAGATACACACACTGTAAAAGGTCATTAGAACTCAAGGCCATCACAGAACGGAAAAAGTTACTGAGGATTTCAATTGTCTTCAGTCTGAAAAGAACAATTGCACACCATATATTTACAAGCACACCCAAACACTGGTGTAAATGTGAGTTAGTTAGACAGTTCCACAGAAAAAACATGCAAACTGTTGTCAGATAATAATGAATTACGGTACAAACACAAATGTCCAACACAAGATTTGATACAGATAAACCGTTACAAGATAATATGAATTTGCTTTAATTACCCTGACTATACTGTAGAAGTAGAATCTTTAGCGAGACACAAACTTAGCAATTTTTCCATACAAATGGGTATATACATTTAGTGAGAGCTAATTTTAGCAACTTTATAATTCCAAGAAAGATAACTAATACCTACAATATGGAATAAATTGTTAGCGATATTCAATTTTAGCGATCTCATTACTCTCGCTAATAATGCCAAAATTAAATCTTCGCTAAAAATTGTGCTTATACAGTATATGATACATCTATAGGTGTAATAGTGTATTACAATCTTACCTTCCAGAGATGTTTTCTATTGCCTCAAAGGTCTTTGCCAAGGCCAGGTAAGGAACCCTAACCAAAAAAAAAATTCAACAGATTTTCACAGAAAAATGACTACAGAAACATATCTACAATCACCCTTCCTTACAAAGACAAGTTTATATTCATAAGTTTATAATAATTGTGTGAGTTATAGACAAGGAGGAATGTGTCGAGCCCCCTTGCTTGCAGAGGATGATGGAAACTTTGAAGGTTAAGAGTTATGTCCCTTACTTGTCCGCGTGTTTCCACACCGCGTCATCTAAGGGGTGATAGTTCGTCTTGGCCGGATTGTATCCGCTGTCCTCCTCCTTCTTGATGGACGATAAATTCTTCACGCTGTGTGATAAAATAGTTACAAATTTTAACGAAGTCCCATGAATCCTTCTCATAGAAAAATTCATTAAGTATCTTTTTAATAATTCTCTATTTTTGCTGCAGTTTTAATTTTTCTTATAATCATTGTAGACTGAAGCTGTGAAATCAAAATGGTGGTAATTGTAACATCTATGTAGCATGGACATATAATCTATGAATTCCAAACTGCACGAAAACTGATTCAGAAAAGAAAACGAAAAAGAAAATTCAAATGCTTACACAATGTGAAATGAAATCAGCACTAAAAAGCTTGCTTAGAAAATCCTGTGTAGTTGAAGCTGGGAATTACAGGTATCAGCAATACAGTGAAAAATCGTAAAACCTAACAATGACAAATTAAAACCACAGGTCAAAAAATACTTTAAACCTTGCAATACATCCTAGAAGGCCTTCACAGATAGTTTAATTGTATGTGATTCTTTCAATACTGCCATAAGCAAGAAAAATTGAATAACCTCTTCATGAAACTGAATTTCTGTAATGTCCTGTTTCAAAAGTAAGAAATTATAGTTTTACTAATTCAAAAGGACACCTTAAAATGTTTACATGTTAACAGATTGAAAAAGCAGAGGATGTCCTCCAGTTTCAGCATTTGTTGAAGTATACGAAATTACCTTGATTTAATGTGTGGGCAGACGGATGCAGACCTATTAAATCAAAACATCTGATGAATCCTGTATGTGCATTGAAAATTTTCATGAACATTTAAATCGAATAATCAGTTCTTTAATAATGCAAAAAAAGTTTTTGAATATTTTTAGATTATGTAATGCTGCAGGAGTATAATGTATCTCGGTCAGTATTGTTTTTAATTGTTTCAAAAACTTGTACTGTGTTTTATCTTCAATGAAAGTATGATTTTGCAGTCTTAACCAAAAACTTTTTTAAGCGTTGACCATGGGAGCCTATTTATCTGGACTGTTTACTAGACCAAAGAGAAATTCACTGGCCCAAATCAAACCCATGGTATTAGTTTTTCTCAGGCCAAAAATAAAAATTGATTTGTTTGATGTACTCCGACCGACCCGTCAAATTTGCTCCTACCCGATCATTTTTCCCCGCAATTTTGAATTTCATTTTTTTTTTGGGTTCCCTTGAAAAATAGAAAATTCTACTTACTTTAAAACTAAATGTTGAAAAATTTCATGACATTAAAAAACAAACAAAAACACCTACCTACCGACCCACCTCGAAAAATGTGGGTCGGAGTACATCAAACAAAAATATTTTAATGATGGCCTCAGTTCTGAACTTTGAAGAGAGAGGTCAGGAGTACATTAAATAATTTACAAAGTTTTAGTCAAAATTAGTCTGTGTGATAGAAACATCATTTTACCATTGATTCACTATATATGGTTATATAATTTTAACAGAAATTCCATTATATTGATGAAAATCACAGGCAAGACGGTCTTGTATGAGTTGCCCAAGCAACCCTAATCTAACTGCAATAAGTCTTCCGGCCAGTGGTAATTCCTAAGACTGATTTTTAATGAAATGAAAATCACAATAAATCAATTTTGTCGAGTAATTGAATTAGATTAAAATTTCAATATACATTTTAATAATCAAATTCAATAATTGAACCAAAATTGTGGTGTTGTCAAATTAGAAGTTCCCCCTCTATTTCCTGTATATTTCAATAACTGACACTGCTTTTTATACATATTTGATCACTGTGTATAAAGAGTTGCTCCCCCTCAAACAATGGACACAACAGTTAAATAATGTCTGCCTTGATTAGACAACCCCTATATGGTATAAACAAGAGGCCCACGGGCCTTATCGGTCACCTGAATACTAGTGAAAAAGTATCACTACTTCCATGGGCTATGAAATCTAGAAAAAATTTCCTGTTCTGAATATCTAAGCTAAATTCTAATCTAATGTTCAGCAGCAGTATAAAACAAAATGTGTTCTTAAAACTTCAATGCTTTCAAAAGTGCATACACTGATGAAAGGCTTTAAATAATAGGTGTATTAACATTAAAACATCAAAACATATGACTAATTTGGACTCATCCTAAAGTAATAACCCTGGGTTTTAATTAAAATTCACCATTTTTTGTACATCCTTTTCTGCTATTCCCAAGTATGCATTTAGATTTTATACAGTATCAGCAAACTTACACATAAATACTATATACTAAGTTTGGCCCCACCATGGGGGTCAGAACCCTTACTCTGGGGATCATCAAATTTACAATTTGGTAAAAGACTACCTGCTCTATCCATTTAGTTTCAATTTAGCATCAATAGCACTAAAGAAGATGTTATTTAAGTGTTTTACACATAAACACTATATAACAAGTTTGGCCCCGCCCTGGGGGTCAGAACCCATACCCCGGGGATCATGAAATTTACAATTTTGGTAGAGGCATTCCTGCTCTATATCACTATGCATTTAGTTTTTCTTACATGTGTGTGGTTCTTGAGAAGAAAAGTTTTGAAAATTGGTCATTTTGGGGCAGTTTTTGCCCCACCCCTAGAGCCCCAGGGGTGCTGGAGTCCTGAAATTTACAATTTCTGTCCCCCTTGTCCCAATGATGCTTCATACCAAATTTGAAAAGAATTGGACTGGTAGTTATTAAGAAGAAGTTAAAAATGTTCAATTGTTAACGCACGACGGACGAAAACCAATTGCAATTGGGTCGTTAAGTGGCCTAGCCAGAGTATTGCTTCTTAATATCCACCTTTAATTCAATCACTTTGTTTTCCCTTCTCTCTGTTTCTTTGTCTATGCCAGCTGATATTGAACAAGTTCAGAGATTGGTAATGTGTATAGTAATGAGTTATAGATAAAGTTTCATTCCATTTCACTTGAAGCAGTTACAGCACTTGCCTCTTGAACTTAAAAGAATGGAATTTTCTGACTTTTAAAGAATGGAATTTTCTGACTTTTAAAGAATGGAATTTTCTGACTTTTAAAGAATGGAATTTTCTGACTTTTAAAGAATGAAATTTTCTGACTTTTAAAGAATGGAATTTTCTGACTTTTAAAGAATGGAATTTTCTGACTTTTAAAGAATGGAATTTTCTGACTTTTAAAGAATGGAATTTTCTGACTTTTAAAGAATGGAATTTTCTGACTTTTAAAGAATGGAATTTTCTGACTTTTAAAGAATGAAATTTTCTTACTTTTAAGGAACAAAATTTTCCAGACTTTTAAAGAACAAAATTTTTTGACTTTTACAGAATGAAATTTTCTGACTTTCAAAGAACACATTTTCTGGACTTCTTACAGTGAACTGATATTTGGTGTGTATTGATTGACAGATCAAGCTAATAATAACCAGGCTATTTTCAGCTGTTACACCCAGGGACTTTTTGCATATCTGTTATTCACTTACAAAGATTCTTTTATCTGTTATTCACTTACAAAGATTCTTTTATCTGTTATTCACTTACAAAGATTCTTTATCAACACAATTCAACAGACTGTAAAATTACATATTCTCAGTTGCATACTATGACAAAGTTGAATGACCACAAATTTGACCTTGACCTGTCCTACAATTTTGACTATGATCTTTCGGTTCAACAAGTCTCTATTTTGTATGGTTCAAGAGTTGTGACCAAAATAAAGATTATGAACACACATAGAAATATGTTCCTGTTCTGGAGTCTCCAGGGCCTTACAGTAATGGGAACATTTTTGAAAAATAATTGGACCTGAAACTAGAAATTCTCAAAGAGAGAAGAAGAAATTCATTGACATTCATTATCTGTTCCTTCTATACATCATTATAGTAGTATATTCAGTGAAATCAATAAATCTACAAAAAGGTATGAAACCTAATCCCCAGAATATGATGGAAATTCTCAACATCAAAGTCAGAATAAATGATCTGGTTATCTCGTTTTTGTGAGTCTGGTCTGGACAAAAAAGGCTGAGTGAATTAAATTACATCACCGCTAGCTTTGTCCATTACCAGGATTTTAACTGGTCCTCATTCATCAGCTAGTCCACACTTACTAAACGGTGAATTAGGGAGATAAAAAGAAGAGTGCAGACACCATTATGTTACAGATGTCAAATAAATACTGGCAAATAAATTTTATTATCACTCACAAATGACATTCATCCACGTGCTAATTGGTTTCTCAACAGGAACTTGAAACAAAGGATTCAGGACAGTTGCATACAGGTGAGGCGATTTTCTCATATTTTTAATGTAATACTTCAAAAATGCTAACCCATAACATCTACTTCAATTTTATCTTCTGATTTAAAATACAAATCCTTCATGATCTCTATATAGTAGGGAGATAGCCTGCTGCCCAATCCCATTGATTTTGTAAATGAAATACTAATTGTTTAAATAAATCAAATCAAATTTCTATATAAAGTATTTCCTAATTAACTTCTTGCAGTTGTGATGGTTTAACAATATGCTTCTAGATTACTACAATAAAGTCAGCCATTGTAACAATGTCTTATACGTCCTTAATAATACAAAGTAGAATTTGTCTTTCAAGAATGATTTCAGCTTGTTTGATTCAATATCAGATTAGATGTGTAAATACTAGTCTACAGAGAGACTAAAAGCCCTTGTATCAAATGATTAGGTTATAAAACCAAACTGTTTCATTAAACAAAAGAGCAAACTAAGACAGGCATTTCTGGGTAGTTTTGTTTTTGGATCAAAATCATTAAAAATGAAAAAAAAAAAAACACCAAAAAACCAACAACAAAAAAACAACAAACAAAAAAAACCCAACCCATCTTCTCTTCAAAAATTAAAATACACATGTTTGAATTGAAAGAAAATGAACCTGTGAAATGGGATTCACACATTACAGTTGGACAAGTCCATTACAAAAGGGATAATCAGTTGATCTGTATTTGATCCAGACTTTTTTTTACCCTTGTCTATAATGAAACCAATCAAGTCTTTCCCATGCTTATTGCCTGTGTAAATCCCCCCGGACATTGCTCCTGTAGGAATTGAGGACGATGCAGGTGGTACTGGCTCTAGTTCTCCTCTGTCTCCCACTACTGAGGGCCAAGGTGGGAAACATGATCATCAGGAAGGGCGATTACTGCTCAGGACCACCGGGTATTTCCGGGAGCCCAGGATTACCTGGACATAACGGGGCCAACGGAATACCGGGGGAGAGAGGACCTACAGGGGAGAGGGGAGACCCAGGCCTGCCTGGGATTCAGGGTAAAGTACAGTTAGTTCAATGTACACAGAAAGTCAAACTATAAATCTTGTTCAGGTGTTGTTCTGTGAAACCTAACTGGTTTTTTAAAAAAAATATTACTCATAATTAATTTTAAAAATCCTTGATTTCTTCAATTTGATTTACTCATTTCTACTTATCGGTACACTTTTTGGTAACGTTACAACAAATCTTACAACTTCTGCATCACAGGTGTGCAGGGCTTAATGGGGCCACCAGGTAAACCTGGCGATAGAGGACGAAGAGGGAAAAAAGGGGACACAGGACAGACTGGTCAGAAGGGGCAATCAGGAAGGGTGGGACCTGAGGGGCAGCTGGGACCCAAGGGGCAGAAAGGTCAGTATATCAGAACAAGATAATTAAAAGTTCAGAAAGGTCAACATTCAGCCATAGTCCAAGTCTCTGACAACTAAAGCTAGCAAAAACTGGTCAGCCATGTTACTTAAAGCACATAATTCCTACACAAACTGAAATTCAAGCAGTTCCTACACTTTGCTTACTGATCATATCATAATGCTCCTCAAATTGAGAAGATAAAATTTTGCAAGATGACCAATAAATCGATAAACTAAGAGTTATCTTTCTTGATGCATTATTCTTTTCCATGTATTTTATTGATACACTGCTTATAGATATATTGTCTAGTGAACAATCAGTGTTTATATTTTGTAAATTGTCCAGGTGAGCCAGCCTTACTCCCACCCCCAATAGCTTTCTCAGCCAGCAGAACCTCACCCCTGGGGCCGGTCAGGGAGGACACCATAATCACCTATGATCAGGTGTTCCTAAACCAAGGGGAGTCATTTGATGTCTACTCATCTCACTTTGTCTGCAAAGTAAACGGAACCTATCTGTTCACAGCCCACGTGCTAGGTACACTGGACAACAATGCATATGCCTGGATTATGTACAACGGGCAGCCGATGGTTCCCATGCACGGGGATCGGAGGGCCGGATATGGAACAGGAAGTAACACACTAATATTTCACCTGGTCAGAGACGACCACGTGTGGGTACAGCTGATGAAGAACTCATCCTTGCTAAATGACTATTCCACATTCTCTGGTTACTTAATTCACAAGGACGTTTGATGTATTAATAATTTGAGAGAGAGAGAGGGAGAGAGAGAGTTACCTTTTGTCACTTGTTTTCATTCCTTCACTTGAGGAATCTTCAGTTTTTTGTTCAGTCTTTGGTGCTTAAAGAAAAGGATAGAAAGTTTGCTAGTGAGTAAATAATGCAAGTCATTGTATCTTATTGTACGTAGTTTCTAGATATAAGTCTGTAAGATATGAATACCTGTTATTCAGAATTGTAGGTAGTTTCTAGATATAAGTCTGTAAGATGTGAATACCTGTTATTCAGAATTGTAGGTAGTTTCTAGATATAAGTCCGTGAGATGTGAATACCCGTTATTCAGAATTGAGCTCAATACAAAATGTAGAAGTGCAAGATCACACTCATGGAAACTACTTGAACATTACTGTGATCTTAGATACATCTGGGTATAAAGTTCAATGAAGTGATCTACTGTTTATTCAGAAATGAATTCAAAGCCAAACAGATGGATGACAAAATGACAGACATATCCCACATGATGTGCTTAAGTCATTCATACGGTGCTGTGTTATAGATCTTAGGTTGTCTGAATTACTATATACATATGCGAAACTTAGTAACTCAACTCACCAAAGAAACTGTGGAGCTTCTTTTTACCAGAATCAGCTTCTGTCTTTGTATCTAATGTGAGACAAAATGAAATGATATTTATATACGAGGAAACACTTTATTTTGATTCCAACATACACTTTCCCTCATTTGAATTTCCATCTGACCTTTTTCTTCCTTTGAAGTTTGGCTTTGTTCCTTGGACTGAGTCTTGTCCACTTGCTTTGATGTTGCTTTCTTGGATTTTGGAGTTTTCTTGGTGGATTTTGATGTAGTTACTTTTTTTACTTCTCGTTTTACTTCCTGTTCAATAAAAACACCCCATTTCACATTCACTTGGAATTTATATTTACTTTCAAGTCAAAATTTTCATTGTATTCATTTTTACATACCTGAAACACAACTTATTGCAAAATATACCCACTAAATTTTCAATTTTTGTACCGATATATTATACATATTAACATAATTAATGTTTTCTTTCCATCCACCAAAGAGCATACTAGGGCTATTCAATTTTTTTTTTAATTCGGTTCATGTTAGGTCCAATTTATCTAATGACAGTACAACAATTAATATTTATGAGTAGCATACTTAATTTAATTTTATTCAAATTTCCTGTAACTATTTGTTGTCATTTGTAAACATCATATCTATTTATATCATACCTCAGAATGTTTTTGCTATATAAAGTTAGGTGAATAAATTTGTTATTTCTTCTGGATAACGCTAGCCGTGAAATAGTTTCTGAACTATCTGCCCTAAGGAAATAGTCTCGAAACTATTTACCGGATGCTATATTTTACCCCGTTTACTTTTCTGTGACGTCAAAATCTGATAAATCTAATTAGTTACCACTCGGATCACCTCGGTCGATTCCATCTAATGCCGAATGTTAGTTTACTTCACTTTGGTATGTCTGACACAAGTAAAGTCTACTTTGGTATAATAAAACACCTATTTACTGACTATTCGGACAATTGCAAGTTTATTGTCCCCGAAGACAGCAACTATTTCCCAAGGCTGTGCCTCGGGAAATAGTTACTATCTTGGGGGACAATAAACTCGCTATTGTCCTCATAGCCAGTAAATAGGTGTATGATAACTGCATATTATAACTTTGATAGCAAAAAGAAAATATTGACAATCTATCAAAATTTGTTATATTAATGTGCAGCATGATTTTTAGATTATTAAACAAATCTAAAGTCAATCAAAAATGTATATGGTACATGTACTGTTTTCACTTAATGTCAAAATTCAACAATTTTATTAATTGATCGACTCCTTTATTGATTTACTTCTCTATCATATTAATTGTCTTTATCTACGATTTTGATTTCACCCCAACACTGACAGAAATGTTAAATGTCAAGTAAAGATCTGGCAGACCATATTCTTTCTGTTCGTATCTGAGTGGTGAAAATGCTAAATCTCAACACAGTGGTGATTTAAATCTCTGTTGCACAAAAATCCACGTTCTGAACATCACTCGGACGTCAATTTGTTGTTTATGGTTATGTAAAATCTAAACCGAACCCCAGAATTTGTAATCGGTGCATCAAATCGAATGGTATGAATTGCGATCCATCGAAAATACTGCACAGCCACAGAGCATATATATGTACATGTTCTATAATTAATGGCACCCTAAATCTTATCATTATTATTTAAAACTGAAATTTGGGTTATCCCAGTTTTGAATACATCAATAAGATTAAGCAATGCAGTTGCTTTCAATCTAATGTGGCAGTGCTCAAGTCCTTTCTAGCCTCAGGGGTCAATAAATCTAGGAAGAGTTCCTCACTAAAAGTTTACAGAATGTCATTTCCTACACAAACCTTTGTTTCCTCCACTTCCATTTCCTCCTCTTTGTTTTCCTCCACAATTTCCTCTTTAACTTCTATCTGAGTATCCTCTGTGTCAGATTTTTCCTCTGTTTTCTCTTTAGTTTTAGAGTCTTTTGCATCCCCAGCCTTGACCTCTACTTTTGGATCCTTGACCTCTTCTTTTGGTTCCTTGACCTCTTCTTCTTGATCTTTAACCTCTACTTTCGGTTCCTTGACCTCTACTTTCGATTTCTTGGTAGAGGGCTCCCTCACTGGACTGTATGACAGGTTTTTCTTTGTGCTATTGGGTGATGTCATACTTTTTCTTGCTGTAGTTTTTGGAACTTGCACGTTAGTAAATATTGCATATTATTGGCACAAGTAAAATGTATTTATTCTATATTGATAGTTTATTCAGTTTTTTAGGAAATTAAGAAACTGGAGCAGAGTTATGTATTGTCTAGTAAATCATTAAATGATATTCATACTACCTTGTATGTAGAGATATGTAATGTGTTGGATTTACTTTCCGAATTTTAATTTTCCATTGAAAAGATTAAAATAAAAACAAACGGACTGTTTTGACTTCTTTTCTTTTTTCATCCCACTCACAATAACAATACCAAAATTCTGTGCTTGTATTTTTTCAAAATTTCTAACAGTTGACAGTCAACAAGAACATTAATCCTAGTACTTAAAATTTCGTTAACAGCTGACAGTCAACAAGAACATTAATCCTAGTACTCTAAATCTAAGTCACCAATTCAACACGGATTTGTTCTTTTAAGATTTAAAAAAATTATTTCAATCTTTCAATTACTAAGAACTTCCTACTGCCAATGTTTCAAGTTTTCTGACAAGTGAATACATCTTTATTTGTTTTTATCTGTTAGGTTTAGTTTATTGTTAATGGTCTAAATAAACATATAAATATGGCATTCTACCAGTGTTGCAACTACCACTGAGCAGAGCTTGTAGCAATTTAACTATTCATTTGTCTGTAAACTTTGCTTTTCCTAGCAGATATGATCTTCCGTTGTTTTATAGACAATTACATTTAATGCATGTTGATCCCGACTTAATCACTGACTCTGTGTTAGATATCCGATGCATCAGGTATTGGCACTGGTAAGAAATAGCAGTTACGCATTTTTTAATGTTTTAAAATACATCAATTGGAAAGCAGTGACATGAATTTGTACCAGGAGTATTTTCACAAAAGTTGGTATTCAATGACTGCCTAGACATTGCATGCTAAAATACTCAACACTTACGAACCTTTTTAGGTACATGTACTAATTGATTATTAGCATAATTAACAAGATATGTACAATATGTGAAACACAAATGCCCCCGATAATGGCCAATTCCGAAGATGGCCAAGATCACAAGGACAAATATCTTGGTACCAGTAGAAAGATCTTGTCACATGAAATGCTCATTTGCAATATGAAAGCGCTAATATTTACCATTTAGAAGTTATGACCAATGTCAATTTTATATAAGTAGGTCAAATGTCAAGGTCAAAAGGTTTAGTACCAACAGAAAGGTCTTGTCATAAGGAATACTCATGTGGAATAACAAAGCTCTATCACTTACTGTTCAAAAGTTATTAGCAAGGTTAAAGTTTCAGACAGAATTACAGACAGGACAAAAACAATATGCCTCCTGATCTTCAATCTCAGGAGCATAAAAATAGCCTTAATGGCCAAAATTTTAGCAGTTACTCCCCTTACACCAGAAGTTGGGGGGGGGGGGGGGGGGGGGGGGGGGGGGGGGGGGGAGACTTATACCTATTCGATATAATTAACATGATCTGTTCATTGGTACCTGATGTACAATAACAATTAGCAACCAAATAATTTTATCCATAGCGTCCCGGTCAAATAAGTTAATGTACATGCGTTGGTTTGCACATGCAATCTCAGGCATATCTAATTGTGTTTTGATCATCGAAAATATTGATTTATGATGAAAATTTGCTGACGTGTAGAGACATCCTGATCTAAATAAGTCCAGGACCAATATCTACATACTTTCTGACATCACAACATGCGCTGCTTGCAAAGAAATCATAGAAGGGAAATGAAAATGTAATCAATGACTAAAATTATTGTACAGTCATATTATTTTTCACCAATTACACTTAATTCTTAGAAAAATACCTGAACTGGCACTTAATTACAATTAAAAATAGTAAATTTCTATTTATTCCTTATATGGACGCCATCAACTGAAGACCGCAATGAGTCCACTGTATTCAGAAAAAATAACTTGTGCTACATTTTGAAAAATGTATTCAAATTTAATGCCTGAAAACTTTTCCTAGAATTGAATGCATTAAACATTTTTCTAAAATACCTGTTCTCCTGACTGGTAGACCAAAGGGTGATTTTGCAGGGGACTCTAACTTTTCCACAACATCCGATGTTTTCTTTTCTTCACTAACCCCATTGACCTACAATACATTTTTTAAAAATTACATATAAACATACAAAATAATATTTGAATATTATACATTTCTCTAGGAACTACAAATTGTTACGTCCTTTCCCTGACACCTTACCTTTACTGGTTCAGGACTATTTTTCTGGTTCTCCTGTTCATCAGCACATACATCCTCTTCCTCATCGCTCTCAATGATCCGACATCTCTTCTTCCTGGACACTTTGACGGGAGAGTCCTTGATAGGTGATCCATTGCTCTGCTTCAGGGGAGCACACTCTTTACTTTCATTATCAAAGTCACTAAAATAAGGAAACCATTACATCAATACAGTAAAACATGATTATAATGCACATACATATAACAAATTCAGACTTATTGTGAAGTGATCTTTATTCCCTCTTGAGAGGAAAATGAATGAAAATTTCATTGGGTAAGATAGTTTGGTTATAAATACAAACTGTTTCTCACCAGCCCTGGAGGTTTGATATAACCGTGTTTTACTGTAGATTTACTATAGATTTCAAACTTAATATCAGGTATGAAGATTTTTGTATATGAACAAATAGAATTGCTGACTACATTTACTTGTTTTATATGTTAGCAATATAAATTAACAAGGCTCTATGAAATGTCTTCTAGAGACAATCTAATTGATGTGTTACCTTCGTTTTGTCTCTGTGTCTTCCTTTTTGGGCTTTGGAGACGAGAAAAAAGACCTAATAAGGAAAAATAAATAGCATCTTTAAAATTCTTCATAGAAATAAGATGTATTTGTGAAACACAAGGCCCTTGGTAACAACAAAGAAACAAATGAAAGGTCTTGTCACATTCATAAAAGGTCTTTCTATTGTGTTCAATAACTTAAAAAGCCAGAGTTCCCGAAACGCGCCGGTCCATCGGGCATCCCCGATAAATTTTGAATGGGGCCGGCAAAATCCAAATTTTATCGGTCAAAATGTCCGGCAGATTTTATGGACTATTTTGAAATTTAAAAACATCTGAACAAATATAACTAAATGTAATAGTCATTTTATTAGTTACAAAAAATAACTATTAATTAAAAGTGGAGGGAAAAGCCAAACAAACGCGTAGTTTTATTTTTTTAATCCGAATAAATTCGCGGGTTCTTTTTTTTTTTTTTTTTTACACACGTACGACAATTTCCTATTGGAGTTGACCAACATTGGGCATGTGGCCGATAAAGTGGAATTCGGGTGCCACAGGTACTAAAAGAAAAGAAAAAGACGGTCAGAAAGACAATGATGGGGATAAAGGAAGTAAGAGGGAAAGAAAATTCCACAAGAAATGGATAGATGATTGGAAATGGCTGGTCTATGATGGATATATGATGTTTTGTAAAGTTTGCATCTCTTACGAGGAATCGGGGAAAGGTCGGTCAATTGAACAAACTGTGCATGAAATGGAAATACAAATAAATTATTAGTCCGATCTATGTTAATTTTATCTCTTTTTATTTAAAACAACAATGTCCGGCAAATTTCACAATTGTCCGGTAAATTTTGAATATTTACCGGACAATTGTCCTACAGATTTTTTACTAGTTTCGGGAACTCTGAAAAGCTAAGTAAATTTTATAGAGAATTAGTTGATGTTTGTACATATTTTTGTTGACACTCTTAAAAGGACTGATTCATGATTTCCCTCCAATTATTTTTTAACTTAAAGTATATATATATATATATATATATATATATATATATATATATATATAAAAAAAAAAAAAAAAAAAAAAAAAAAAAAAGACCTCTGCAAGGCATGGCATATGACCGCAAATCTCACAATGAGTGTCTAAAAGCTTTTTCTATGATGTTCCATACCGACCTTGACCCCTGGACCCCAAAGTCATTAGGGTTCTTCCTCTCTTGATAACAAAGCTACAAATCAATGGAGCAACATATGTTGCGTGTGGGGTGTCAGTGTTAAACACACAACAGGCCCATCACTATATATCCTCTCACAATGAATTGCGAGGGGATAATACAATACTGCTATATGGTGGTATGCATACTCACAATATTTTCACAACAAGAGACCCACGCACAACATCGCTCAAATACACCCTGCCATTGCTCAGCTGTGATTTTTTAAAATTTTGTTTATCAATTCTTTATACCATAAAAATTTTGACCCCATATTGTGGCCCTAACCTTGCTCCAAAGGATCACAACATAACTCAAAATAAATTCATATAACACAGAGATGCCTCAACACCAATATGACTAACACAATCTTGCTGTTTCAGATAAGAATGATTGATTGTATATTGTTTAACGTCCCTCTCGAGAATATTTCACTCATACGGAGATGTCACCATTGCCGGTGAAAGGCTGCAAAATTAAGGCCTATGCTTGGCGCTTATGGCCTTTGAGCAGGGAGGTATCTTTATCATGCCACACCTGCTGTGATACAAAATATGAAAGTCCCACCTAAAATGGTTCCAAATATATTTAATAGGTTACATTTTCTTAAAAGTAGGCCAAAATCAGAGTTTAAGGTCAAAAGGTCAAAGATCATCATATGAAATGAAAGGTCTTGCCATAAGAAATATATATACACACGAGGCCCATGGGCCACATCGCTCACCTGAGTCACCTTGGCCCATATCTGAAGACTTTCCATATATATTTGCATGTAAAACCTTAGTCCCTATTATGGTCCAAACTACCCTTTGCAAACTTGAATCTACACTATGTCAGAAAGCTTTCATGTAAATGTCAACTTCTTTGGCCCAATGGTTCTTGAGAAGAAGATTTTTAAAGCCTTTTCCTATATTTGTATGTAAAACTTTGACCCCCCCCCCCCCACTTGTGGCCCCCCCCTACCCCCCCCAGGGGCCATGATTTGAACAAACTTGAATCTGCACTATGTCAGAAAGTTTTCTTGTAAATATCAGCTTTTCTGACTCGGTGGTTATTGAGAAAAAGATTTTAACTATATATTTGTATGTAAAACTTTGATCCCCCATGTGGCCCCATCCTACCCCCGGGGGCCATGATTTGAACAAACTTGAATCTGCACTATGTCAGAAAGTTTTCATGTAAAAATCAGCTTTTCTGGCTCAGTGGTTCTTGAGAAGAAGATTTTTCCTATATATTTGTATGTAAAACTTTGATCCCCTATTGTGGCCCCATCCAACCCCCGGAGCCCATGATTTGAACAAACTTGAATCTGCATTATGTCAGGAAGCTTTCATGTAAATCTCAGCTTTTCTGGCTTAGTGGTTCTTGAGAAGATTTTTAAAGTTTTTCCCTATATACTTGTGTGCAAAACTTTGATCCCCCCTTGGGGCCCCATCCTATCCCCGGGGGCCATGATTTGAACAAACTTGAATCTGCACTATGTCAGAAAGTTTTCATGTAAAAATCAGCTTTTCTGACTTAGTGGTTCTTGAGAAGATTTTTCCTATATATTTGTATGTAAAACTTTGATCCCCTATTGTGGCCCCATCCAACCCCAGGGGCCCATGATTTGAACAAACTTGAATCTGCATTATGTCAGGAAGCTTTCATGTAAATCTCAGCTTTTCTGGCTTAGTGGTTCTTGAGTAGAAGATTTTTAAAGTTTTTCCCTATATATTTGTATGTAAAACTTTGATCCACCCTTGTGGCCCCATCCTACCACCGGGGGCCATGATTTGAACAAACTTGAATCTGCAATATGTCAGGAAGCTTTCAGGTAAATTTCAGCTCTTCTGGCCCAGTGGTTCTTGAGAAGAAGATTTTTAAATGACCCCACCCTATTTTTGGATTTTTGTGATTATCTCCCCTTTGAAAGGGACATAGCCCTTCATTTGAACAAACTTGAAAGCCCTTCACCCAAGGATGCTTTTGGCCATGTTTGGTTGAAATTGGCCCAGTGGTTCTGGAGAAGAAGTCGAAAATGTGAAAAGTTTAACAGACAGACGGACAGACAGACGACGGACAAAAAGCGATCAGAAAAGCTCACCTGAACCTTTGGTTCAGGTGAGCTAAAAACAGAAGTCGGAAAATCGAGTTGAAAAAAAAACATGGCAGAAATTATGTCATTAAAAACTTTCCAGTCGCCCCCCCCCCCCCCCTGACTGGAAAGTTTTTAATGACATAATTTCTGCCATGTTAAAAATGGGTCGGTCGCGCGATGGCAAACAAACTCCTTTTAAAATTTGGCCTTATAGGTATAAATTACCTCTTTCCTGAGTGCAAAAATATTGTATGCCTTTGTAGAAGAAAATGGAAGATATAGTCCGAACACAAATCCATGGTATAAACCTATAATTTTGACCTTGAGATCAAAGGTCAAGGTCATAAATGTACATGACAGTCTCATAGGGATACACCCATGTCTTATGGTATGACTATGTCAAAACCCTATAATCAATTTTGACCTTGGGGTCAAAGTTCAAGGTCATATAGAGGTCACGAACGTACCCGACACATCGTCTCATGGTGATACACTCATGTGTCAAATATGGTATGCCTATGTCAAAGAACAAAGAGGTCATGGCCCTGACACGAATCCTTTGTAAAAACCTTTAATTTTGACCTTGAGGTCAAGGTCATATGGTGGCCATGAAGGTACCCGACACATCGTCTCATGGTGATACACTCATGTGTCAAATATGGTATGCCTATGTCAAAGAACAAAGAAGTTATGGCCCGGACACAAATCTGCACAGACAGACAGACGGACGGACAGACTGATTCCTATATACCCCTCTGAACTTCGTTTGCGGTGTGTGTGTGTGTGTGTGTGTGTGTGTGTATAATTAATAAGTCTGAACAGTCACTTATCAAAATTCTGTGTTTTGTGACAATGATGACATGACAGAAGTATGAAATTAAAGATGGAATATGATTCATCCATTAGTGTTCTCTTTTTTTTGATTAACCATATACAATATACTACAATTTGCCAATTCGACCTAAGTCCAAAATTGTCATTAAGTTTGCACAATGTGGGACACCACATTAGGGCTTTAAAAGTGGAACAATGGAGGGTGGCCAGCTTAGTCACAAAGAACTAAAGGGATCGTACCCCAGCTTGCATGACTAGCAGCTAGCAGGAACCTGGACACCTTGCAGCAATATCAAAATACATCCGAGGTTTGTCATAATGCTTAAGATCTGCCATGGCCTTGTGGACATAAATCCAACAACATCAATATACTGGAAACCAGGAGGCAGTACAACAAGAGGTGTGCTGCATAAAGTCCCAACAACCACCTACAAGGGAGGTTTTACAACTGCTCATATCCCCCCCCCCCCCCCCCCCCCCCCTCACCATCAGAGAATGAAATGGATCATCATCTTCCATGAGAACAGCCAAATTCATCAAGGTGTTCTGCATGCTGATGAGTTCCACAGCAGGACACTTAAATATTGTCAGAAGGGTTGTAGCCGTCTTTGGCATGGACACACATCTAAAATGCCCTGGGAGCCCTACACTTATATTGGAAGAACTTCTTAAGAAGGAAAAGACGTTCCAATATGGAACAAGTCTTCACAAAAACTCAGTGGTCAAAAGACCGAGGCCAGTGAATTTTAAAGTCGGGTCAGTGAAAATCAAAAAGTCTGATGGGCTTGTGGTCTTTTTGTATGTCACATTAAATATAATGTTAGATGGATATTTTAAATGTATTTGCATAAATTTACCATCAGAATAAAAATAAATCGATGAATAGCACATGAAGTAAGTGTTTGAACATCGTAGTTTGGTTACTTTTTAAAGTAAAGAATGATAACTATACTTGTAAAATTGTCAAGGTAACTTGTAAGTAAATCGCGTGAATATTCAACAAACGACTTGTTGAAACAACAAAAATGACCGCATTGTGCATCACACTGCACAGTCACCGGTAATTGCATTGTCCAATAAAAATGAACTTTATCAGTTGCAGTTATATCTGATTTTAATCATTTTATGCAATTTGTATAGCAATGTATAGTTTGTAGAACTAGTCAATTGTTTGCATTTGATATTGGTAGAGAAGACTACTTCCTAAGGTACACTTGGGCTGTTTCCATGTTTGTGAAAAATATGTGAATTACTAGTTTTGTTTGTGGGTGAAGAGAGAGAAAATACCATGTATGTTGTTTTCCTGGTATTGATAGGAAGGGTATCTTAAGGTGGATATGAATATGTGGAAAAGTCATATTTGATAAAATTTCGGTAAATTCATTGTACAAGTATACAATACATTCTATAATGTATTTGATAAAGCATGTAATATGAAATTTAGGGGGGGGGGGGTCCAGTAAATTTCACTGAGGACCAGATAATTCAGACAGTTCACTGGTTCTTCTGGCTAGCACGTTTTAAATGTTTTCGTGAAGACTGCAGAACTTTTGGGATGTGCCAGAATGACCGATTAGAGAAAGGTGCATTTAGGATGCAAGGCGTGAAGTTTTAACCCTATCCTAAAGATATTCCCATGATTTATTTCCCTCACCAACACACATATTTTAATCCAATGCATTTTCCTAAAATTGGTTGAAGTGATTCCTTTCTTTGAAAAATAGTATTTTAATACAGTAATTTGATAGCAATTGAAGTATTCCATGCTTGTTTACTTAGTTGTTATTGTAATCTGAAAGTGTCAAGCCCTACAAATTACATTCAACGCGTGATACAAGTCTAGAGTGGATCCACATCTCCTAAGTCCCATATTCCAATGCTCTGATTCCCACTTAAGATTCAACTTTTTCTGCGATATTCTTGTTGAGCGTGTAAAGGACTAAAGCCAAAATTGCATGATTTGGCCCTGTCAATCTTTGAAAATAAAACTTTATATTTATAGAAGAAATCTTAGGCCAGACTTTAATTAGAAATTATACTATTAATTTCCATATCGAGTTTTGTGCAGGAAACAGCACGAGCGTAATTATATGCATTGAAACCGGATGCGGTATGTCAAAAATACCTATTTTTTATAGAAATTCTAAACTTTATTTGATAAATTTTTATGGGCGCCACTCTTGAACCACGATGATATTTTATATACGGTTATATCGTTATCTGAGAAATATTGTGTATTAGTTTCGTGTTGGTTTACGTGCGGCGCCATATTTTATTTGATGATTTTGAATTCTTGAAACTTGCCTAGAATTTTCCGGATTACCGTTTTAAGTGGTTAAATTGGGCAAGAAATTTGATAGTTTAAATGTGTTTTGTCATGTTTCGAATCAAACAGTAATGAATTCAATGTTACTGTTGATTATCACATTATTTATCGAATCTCACTCGGGTTACGGTGATCGAAGATAGGGAATTTCCAATGCGATAAAAATAGATCCATATAAATATACTGGTTTCAAAGCTGTGAAATTATGAGACTTTGCTATGGTATTTTTTCTAATATTAGATGGATTAAGCAATTTCATGTACTTCACTTAAGGTTTCCTAAGTAAACATACGCACTAGGCCTAGTGAACACTTTCCAAAATCTTTGTTCCTCAGTTCCTGCATAAGGAATGACGTCGCCTGTCAAGCTGACGAAATTAGTCAGCTCTTCATAACAATGGAGTTTAGGCTCACGGGGGTTTGCTCCAATCGGAACACGCTCGGCCTGTCGGTTACGGAATGGCCGAGTTGTTACGATTGGGGCTTGCTCTCATTAAAACAATACATGTATTGTAAACAATGCTTTATTTTAGCTAAAATATAATTATTTGATTAAAATATTGTTTTAAATGGTAGGAATTTAAACCCTGTAGTTTACTGTAACCATGGGAAAATCTGACGGGAGACAACTCTTTCAAGCTTCTTAATGGGGTGCCCTATGGGGAATTTTTAAGCAAATCTATAGGCTAATACCATCACAACTAGTTTTTCAAGGATAAATTCCTAGTAGGGAATGGTGTTATTAGAAATGAAAAGCAATTAAATCATTGAATTACAAATACATATTTCAAAACTAAAATGATATGCGGTAAAAATGAATAAATTAATTTAAACTGAATAAACATATAGATAAATCATAAATGTGGATAATTAAAAATACAAGGGTATAAGTACATACACAAGAACAATAGCTATCTAGTAGATAAAAAGAAATAAACACACAGTAGACAAATGAATAGTATAAATACTGTAGATAAAATAAATACAAAAGGGGGGGGGGGGGGGGGTCTCGGGGCCCGGTTGGACCTCTTGCTTTCGTCAGAAAATTGTGCTTTAAAAAGTACGAATAACACATTTTGAAGGTGACCCCACCCTTGAAAATCAAAACTAATGGTAGACCCCCCCCCCCCCCCTCCTTTTAAAAAAAAATCCTGGATCTGTCCCTGACATATCAAATAAATATAAACACACAAGAAGATAAATAATTTGACTAAATAAAAGCATACGGATAATAATAGAAGAAGAAGAAAAAAACAGGAGTAAATAGATGAATGAGCGAATGGTTAATAAACATGAATATATTATAAAGTATATTAAACATGAATACATAAATGCATCCCCGATAAATAATAAAGATGTGTTAGTAGCATATTTAAATGGAAAATAAACAACAGAAATAATTCAAAGGCATGGGGATATGAACTTTAAAATGAGTACAGTAATGAAAGCCGATAATTTCTTTTATTATCATTATTATTACGATTATCATTTTCATTGTATTTTCATATAAATGACATCGGGCGTAAAAGTTATTGATAGTATTGTTGGTATTAATCTAATTTTATAATACACAACATATTTTGTAAACTTCATCCAACCCTGTTTCATAATGCTACTGGCTCTTTGTGTCTAGCATCTTTTTTCAATGACAGATGGGTGACATCTGTATTTATATACCGAAAGGTAGAAGTATATAGGAAAAATAATTGGTTTATATAATTCTCAATTTGACATCAGATAAAGTGTTAATCGGGGATATATGCATTTGCTCGATCAAGATATGGGGCTCACGGCGGTTGTGACCGGTCGACAGGGGATGCTTACTCCTCCTGGGCACCTGATCCCACCTCTGGTATATTCAGGGTTCGTGTTTGCACAACTCTATTTAGTATTGCTTATAGGAGTTATGAGATTGATCACTGTTCGTTATATTCGCCTTTCATGCATATGTTAATGTTTTTAGCAGAATCGTTATGTACCGAGATTCAATCTCTTCATGAAAAATAAATTGATATCAACATCAGTCTTGAAGTTCACAAAAACTTTTCCGAGACACTATCTATACTGTATCAATGTAGCCTAATGTCATCATGAATTTTGTTCTAGCCAGTAATTGAAGGCATAATCACCAGGGTGAATTTCAAACAGAGAGATATTGTAACGATTGAATGACAAACACAAATCGGACTCAAATGCAGAAAAACTCACATCATAGATTTTAAAAACCTAAGCAATTTATTTACCAAGAAAGTGCCTAAAAATTTTCTACAATTCAGGAGTTTCAGCGAGTTGGGCTAGAGTTTTAATGAACACGGCTACATTCTTCTTTTATTAATTCATTATGCACACCTTTCGTCAGTATTGATGTTTTCTCTTAATTGACCGATATACATATTCTAGCACTTGTGAGTTTATCATCTTTTGAAGCTCACTTGATACTTTTCAAATATTTTTATTAGAGATGTCATCGAGTATTCGACAATCACTCGGTCATACCGATCATGGACTATTTTTCACAGTCGAGTACTTGTTAGAATAGCTTTTTTAAATAATGTTCATAAATCCTTACAGCTATATCTCCCGAAAAGGGGGAGAATGTTCGCGACTGTGAATTAAAACTTTACCTCTCTGAAAACTCGTACCCTGATGGCATTAATCCAATTATTTGATGGCATTCCTAGCTGGTGAGTTTTTGTTCGTGCCTTCAGAGAGAATTTTTTTCATCGACTGGACAATTGGGAGACAAAACTTAGAAATAGACTCTCGTCCAATATTTGTCGACCAAATTATTTTTGGTTTTGAACAAGAATATATTGTACATGCATTGGAAAAAAACCCTTATACATATGTTTACATGATTCTTTTTATGCCTGAGTACACGTACATTTTAATTGTTGCTTGTACAGCATTTCCGTATCAAATAAAAATTATCGTGGTGGATTAATTACGGTTATCGACAGCCTTTCGTCCCCTGCCGTGTACTTGGCTATCAAGGTGCACCGAGGTATGACTCATGCATGAATTAGGTACACTTGTACCATATCAGTCCGTTTTTTGACTGTGTGATTGACTATCGCTCGACTAAAGCGTCCGAGTAAAATTGACATCCCTAAGTTTTATGTTCTGATGAATGTTTACATGTAACTATACTTGTCCAATTGAAACTTAAACTGGCATGTATATAAACAGTGTGATTCGATAAAATAACAGGTTTGTGATAATATTTTTTTAAAACATGATATTCATTAGTTATCTAATTTTATGTTACTCATATTTTTGTTCTTGAATTGCATTAATTTTTTTTTTCTTAGGAAAGCATTGCCCCCTCCCCCGTAAATCCGCTAATGATTACAACACCCTTGTGGAATCTTTGTGAGAATGTCAACATATCAACTGAATATGAACGATACAACACTGGCATCCTCATTGCATTTCACAAGCTTACATGCAAAACACAATGCTTTTTCCATACAATGTCATATTTATTATCAAAATGAATACTCATTGTATCTGAAAATCCACGAGGAAATTTAATGAAGAACTTAATAATATTAAATGATACAGTTTTTTCTCCTTTACGCCATTCGAGTAAATATTGACTTCGTTAATTAACTACCTTAGCAATATAACGACGTCAAAATGACGTTACAATGTAAATGCATTCATTTCATTGCTATATTTAGAAGCCCGTAGAAAGAAAATGCGTAGAGGAAATCGGATAAAATTAATTGATTTAGAAAGCAAATTTTGTAGCCTTTTAACCCCCAAAAGATTTTAAATTTTGGAAACAGGGCCATTTTTCATGATTTCTGGCTTTAGTCCTTTCTGTTCGAGTAGTTAGAATAATCTACCTGTGTCTTGGGACAGGCCCTCACCTACAGGTACATAGGCCATTGCTTATGATTATCACTTTAACAGGTTGGGAACACTTCCCTTATAGCGAGATCTTCTCGCTAAAACGCAGTTATCCCTCTTTAGTGAGAAAGAGTACATTACCATAAATATGTTTTGATTGAAAAAAAATGGCAAATTCTGTGCAATGCTGAAAAAGTGACTTACACTCAATGACGCAAATTGTCAATAAAATTGACAACACAGTCATGAAGCGATGTACTCCATGGCTGTTTTTCTTGGCTGTACGGGATATATTTACTCTAACTAAGAGGGATAATCGTGTTTTCATGACAATATCTCACTTTAGGGGAAGTGTTCCTAACCTGTTTAATGATAGACCATTCTATTTACTGTTCGGGTTGCTGCAGTTTAAGGATACCAGTGATCACGAAATGTTGAAATGTTTTACAGGACATTCGGTCTCGTAAACACAGGAACATTACCGGACCGAATCACATTTTACCAGACCGAAAAAAAGTAGTATTTTTATATTAAAACATGAAAGACTTTGAGCCTCCTGGTCATTGGATTTCCGTTTTAAAGGTTTACCGTGGACTGCATTACTGTTCCATTTTAATTGGAACATGTTGCCGTTTTTTATAAACAGAACTGGAAGTCGAAACGTAGCAGTGATTTTTTTCTAGCCACTGGTACCGGTACCCATTCAGTACGCAAGTTCCGAGTTACCCAAAAGTTATTTCCCTTTGTCGAACTCTTTCGCATTTTATGACGTAAGGTGGGTACACAATGTATACATTATATCGTAGACTGGCATTGTACATAACGATTACGTACGATTAATGTAATAAAAGCGTAACTTTTGTTTATATCAATCACTGGTATGCATATTCTGGCCATATCAAGCATAATTTGTTTGAATAAGATCATCAAATTGGCTATTGAATCATTATTCGTTTCCTCTTCTACATGAGTGACGGTTTTATCAAAGAAAGATGGCAATTAACAATATTGTTCGAGCCATTCGTTATCCAATACTCATAAACTCACTAAAGTTGCCTTTCCCCTGAGATAGGATGGTCTCAGAAACTCTGGATATCATCTTTTTAAGAAATAATACAACGATAGTAATTAGCAAATGTACCCACTGTCATCATATTTTACATCATAATTTACGGAGAAGTTTGACAAAGGGAAATAACTCTTGGGGAATTTGGAACTTCCGTATTGGGAAAAATAGCGTCCAAATCGAACAAATTGGGAATTTTCTACCAATGCATAGGCAAATGATTTCAACTAAAAGAAAAGAAAACAAAACAAGAAGTATTCATCTCTTTACAAACCTTTTCACGGTAATATTTGTTGTGAGATATTAAGGAATTGTCGTAGCTCTACAAAACACACTGCCATGATCTGTACTTTCGATTTAATACCGGAAGTGAACATTTTAGTTAACTCGTACAACGTTTCAGACTAAGAAAATTACGAATTCAGCGGTCTATTTTTCGGCAAGTGAATAGGGAATTTTTGGGAAAAATCAACGGTTTTTGGCATTGGGAATGGTACCGTTTATCGGTACCAGTTATATAAGGGGGAAAACGCTGCGTAGTTTCCGAAACCATTGCCGGAAAGTCACCGGACATTTGGACCAAAAATATAACGAAGTTTACCGGACCGAGAGTCAAATTACCGGACATGTCCGTCGGTCCGACGACATTTAGCTTTCACTGGGATACATCCGTCCAATGGACAACTATTAATAAAGACTTAACTATGTCATTGCTGTAATTTCATTTCACACTGTGGAGGAAGTACGAATTCAAATAAATTTTATAGATAACACTTCGACAGGTTGAGAGCACTTCCTCTATATAGTATTAAATCTAAAGCAAACTAGCATGGTGCCGCGCCATGCCCTTTTTTCTCTATAAATTTCTTAAAAATATTTGTTAGTATAAACAATTGTTCTTTATTTCACAAGGTTCATTGAAAAGTTTAAAATCAAGGCGCTGACAGCATCCAAAATATGCAATAAGGTACATCAAATATATATTTTTTCCCCACTATAATAATATAGACTATCCGAATCTATCTGTCTATAGCGATGTATTATATAGTCTATAAAGCGTAGTATTCAATAGACTTTGTGATGCATAATTCGCACAAGTCTGTACTAGGGCTGGGACGATTCAGGGTTAGCTCGATTCGGTTCGGTTTCAATTCAGAACAGCACGGTTTGGTTATTTTCGATTCGGTTCATGTTAGGTCCAATTTATCTTATGACACCACAAAAATTAACATTTTTAATGAGTAGCATATTTGATTTCATTTTATTCAAGTTATATAACTATATGTCGTCATTTGTAAACATCATATCTATTCATAATGGCGTATTATAACTGATAGAAAAAAGAAAACACTGACAGTCTATTAAAATTTGTTATATTAATGTGCTGCATAAGTTTCGGATTAACAAATTTATAGTGAATCTAAAATGTATATGATATTGTTTTCATTGATATGCAAAAATTTAACAATTCTATCAATTGAGAGTCATTGAAAATCTCTCCTTTATTGATTTACTTTTCTCATATTAACTGTCAAATCTGTGTCATTACCTACGATGTTGATTTCACTCCACCACTGACAGAAATACTATATGTCATGTAAAGATAAACTGCAATGATCTTACAGACCATATTTTGTTGGTATCTGAGTGGTGAAAATGCTAACTCTCAACACAGTAGTGATTTAAATCTCTGCTGCATAAAAAACCACATGTTCTGCATATCACCAGTGCTCGAGTTGGGCTTCGCCATTTTAGCCAATGGCGATTTTTTTTCAAAAATGGCGAAAAAAAAATTGAAAGTGGCGAAAATCCCTTTTTGCAATAAATTGTATTTTTAATCCTTTGTCAGTGACACATTATCGCCTGTTTGTTTATGCAGTCAAAATCTGTTTATTCAGTCAACGCGTGCGACCGGAAATCTCACATCGCTCCAGTGCACACAGATCTGGTCACAGCCTCAGGTAATTTAAGGCTGCAAAAATGTCGGTGATTATGTAATAAAGTACATCAGACAGCTGTTTATCCTGCTGTGGTCAATTGTTTAACATTTAAAGTCTTATTCATTATCGTGTTATCATCTCCACATTAATGTCAATTCTTAACCAGAGAACCGACCGGTAATTAAATTGGCCGTATTATTGTGTATAATGTATATCTGAATACATCAATTGTTTGTTTTTGCGGCCAAACTCGTTGATTACAAGATTTTGATGTGTTTGATTTTAGTTCGAATATTTCATAAACAATGCGGTCGGTCACCATTTTATGGACATAGCAATTTTAATAAATAATTTTCTTTGAAGTTCGGTGCGCAACAGTATAAAAATGCTAAATCTCATAAGACTATGCACCCCATTATATTTTGACACTAAACTTGTAGCTTCTGACCCTAGTCCAGTCTATGCGAAAGACATCGGACCGTCGGACCTGACCGATGTGCAGTGCCTAAGGTCCGATGCGTCATTTTTTTTACACCGGACCGGTATGTCCGATGTCTCACTGTCCGGTTTTGAGCTTTACTATTTTGACGCGGAGTCATTTAAATGTTTGTTATAAGTAAAAACTATCACACAAATCCAAATACGTAAATGAATATGATTAAAACCGCATGGACCGTCTAAAGTATTATGCGGGAAGGATCCCTAGTATAGTATTACTGGTATAATAAATAAGATTTCCTTGGTTTTGCATTTTCACGTGTTTCACTTTTATACATTAGGTTTTTCGGTCTGACAAAATTTGGTTCGGTCCGGTGTGTTCATTGATTACACAGGACCGAATGTCCTGTGTTGTCAAAAAAACTTTCGCCAGTCTAAAATTAAAAAAATATCTATGTTTGGCTTTACAGTCAACCCCACCTCCTCAAACATCTGATTCTGTCCAAATTGCAAAATCTTCCATACAAAAACGGAAATTTAATAGGGAATGGTTGAGATACGACTCTAAATTGGGCTTGATGTTTTGTGACATCTGCATTTCGGCCAATGTACACAATGTTTTCACTGAGGGGTGTAGCATCATGAAGTTTATATTTATATGATTTATTATCTGAATTTTGATTTCCATAATAGAATTTATCAAACAGATCAACTTCTTATTATTTCAGAAAGAAATGTTTAGGTATGGTAGCTGGATATGATTAAGTAATGCAGAGTTCTTGAAAAGTGTCGGTAATGTCGGATTATCCGATAAAAGTAGTAAATGTCCGACACGAGTTACTTAATTGTCGGTCCTGATGGCCGATATTAGATCGGGATCGAAGTCCATTTTTTACCGGGAAAAATGGCTGCCATGTGGCCCATAAATTTTCAAACCGATGCTAAATCCGGCAACACATTGAAACGTAAACGTGAGGAATCAGTTGTGAGGAACTACGAGGAGAAGAGAAAGCGATTGTGTCTCCGCCTGGCAATCTGGGAGACAATGGCTTTTGTTTGCAGCGTTTTTACCTACTGCTTGATGACACAATCTGCTCAAAGTCGAAACTGAAGACCAACTACACTCGGGCTTAAGTGAGAGAAAAAGTAGTTACAACGATTGCAGAGGAAGATGAGAAAGAAGTTGAAAGGAATATACAGGATAGAGAGAAAAATGGAGGATGAGAGAAATAGAGCAAGAAAGTCACTCGGATAGTGAAAGTGAGGAAGATCCATTCAGAGTGTAAGGAAGATGAGAAAGGGTATGAAAAGATAATTTATAAACTTATAGCTGAGATGGAGATTGAATACAATTACACATGTAGTTGATTTTAAATAAAATATCAGAAAACCTCAAAAGCGATGCATTTTTATCTGGACTGACAAAATTTTGTTTGGGCTGACACTATTTCTAACAGTGTCAGACCAAATGTCTGACACTTCAAAAGAAATTTCAAGAACTCTGGTAATGTAACTGATTCAAAATGCTAAAATAAGTGTAATGAATAAATAATATATAATATGATGGAAATAATTGTAATGCATGTGATTATTTGTGCCGCGTCACTCCCCGAAAAAGTGGTGAAAGGGAATTCTGGTCCAGTGGCACTGCATATCACTCGGACGCCATATTTGTTGTTTTGGTGTACGTAAAATCTAAACCGAACCGAAATCCGGAATTTGTAATTGGTGCATCAAATCGAATGGTATGAATCGCGGTGCACTGAAATTTTCGGTGCACCGCACAGCCCTAGTCTGTACTGAATTTTATATTAGCAAGTAGCCTTAATTTACAGGTAAAAACGTATATTTTGATGTGGTTTTTTCCCCCTGGTAATTATTTCAGATGTCGTAGGTGCAAAGGTTTTGTTCGCAAACTTCATAGCAGGGCAGATCACTCCTTTTCTGGTTGCAATGCAGATTGTTCCAACAGACTCTGCAAGCCCATGTTTACATACAAGCAAGATCGCCTTTGTAGTCATACCTAAATGCACATGCTTTAATTTAAATTTTGATATATAGACCAGCCAATGTTTATATGGTGTAAAAGGATGCAACTTTTAAGTATTATTTGAAAATATGTATGTGACTTGTTGGAGAGGATTTTTTGCTGAATAGATGATTTTAATAAAATATTTATGAATATCTTTCAAAGTTTTTTGTTTGTTTGTTTGTTATAGTTTTGTTAAAGTTAATGGTCAAACACACTTGATGTTGTGTTAATATGTGATACATGTACAATGAGTAGATTGATATTTTATCTGAAAAGACAAAAATTTATTTTCATGGTAAAATGTCGTGAATTTTGAGCTTTGAAAAAAGGTTGTCGCACGCAAAATCCCCTATGGGGATTTTTAAAAGTTGGCATGTATGATGAAAGTGCCCCGAAATTGTCTTGCCACGACGAAAAGTGCCCTTTTGAACATATGATATGCAAGAAATTCTCACTAAAACGTGATTATCCCTCTTTAGCGAGAAAGTAAACATGACCATTAACAGGCGTTTTGGCATCTTTATAGAGAATATTGTCAAATGCCATGCAACGCTGAATAAGTGCGACACACTCAACATGACACAATTTGCTTCTATAAAATTGACAACACAGTCAATTGCATATCAAAGTTGCTGCATAAGAGAGAAGCAGTCTGAAATCCAATGCACATCTTGAGTGTTTTTGTTTTGATTAATATATTTGAAGAAGACTGAGAAGTATCAGACATTTTAGCACTTTTTCTTCTTTTCACGTGAAACACGAAGAGATGTACTCCACAGGTGTTTTTCTCGGTTGTAAGTAATATATTTACTCTCGCTAGAGAGGGATAATCGCATTTTCGCGAGAATATCTCGCTGTAGGGGAAGTTTTCCCAATCTGTTTGATGTATAAACAAACATTCATGATTCAACATCGAATTGATATAAATGTATATAAAACAAGAACTTAAAACAGCGTAGTGTCTTAACAAATTCGGTCTTCCTGTCAAAATAAGCTACAAATTATAATACACTCACGTAATAGATTTCTGCATTTTTCTTGTTGCTGTTTCCCGCCAATAGCTTATGTACCTTTTGAACGTTGAAGAGTTCTTTTGACAATTCAACCTCCATATTTCCGACTTAGTGATTCGGTAAACTAAGATTATTTTATCATATCTGGCTAAAAATCAATATAGAGAATGATTTGCTAAGTTCCTAACAGAACGAGAAAAACAAGGAGATAAAAAAAACAAAAACAGGTTCAGTAAATTCCAAACTTTTCAATAAAAAAAAGAGGGGGGGGGGGGCTAAAATTCTTGATTAACAAGCATAAAACCTAACTCTCTGTTCAACATGCACTGTAATTGCCTTTGTTGTTTTTTGTTTGTTTGTTTGTTTGTTTTTCTCTATGTTTCTGTAATTTTGGACTTTGTGCATCCTGATGCTCCCAGTCTGTTCTATCATAAAAGAAAAAGAAAAAAGAAGGAAAGCAGAAATCAATTTTGAACAAGCTATAAAATTCTAGGGGGTTGAAGCTGAAAGTAAATTTCCAGACATGAATTATGAAGGACTGCTCCGAGATTCGGTGAAGGCGTCAGTCCAATTATTCAGCCAATCCGAATCTCTGCCGAGATTACATGAGTAGCTACAGAAGAGAGAGCAGTGTCACTAGAATGATGGAACACACACCCGTAGCCGGGGGGGGGGGGGGGGGGGGGGGGGGGGGGGGGGGGGGGAGAGGAGGGGGGAGGTCGTGGGGTTCGTACGAACCCCCTCTTGAAAACTACTAAGCACTATTAAAGTCGGCATTTTGTTTGAATTGTGACTATTAAAGTCGGGATTTTTTATGAAAATCATGAAAATTCATAGTAAAAAAGGCATGATTCCAAAATTCAAATTAAGTGCCAGGAAATTACTAGATTGCAGGATTTTGCACCAAATACCCCAGAGCTTCTTGACCCCCTGCCGTAGTGGCACCTCGCGGTGCGAGGTGATAGACTCGCGTTGCGAGTCTATGTACCCCCCCCCCCCTTGAAAAATCCTGCCTACGGGCCTGGAACAACTGCACCTAGAGGGCCTCTAATCCAGACGACATGTGGCTCGTGATACCATGGTGTACCGCGTTGTCAATAACATCATAGACATACCACCCATAGATATAGTAGTTAGAGCTATGTACGGACCGTGGATATCGGCTTAGGTAGCTCAGTGGTTAGAGCACACGACTAGTAATGCAGGGGTTCCGTGTTCAATTCCTGGTCCAGTCACAAATTTTCTCCTCTCCCCTAAATACTACATTTGGTGCCGTGACCAAAAGTAACAAGAAGGGAGAAAATGCAACGCACCAGACCGGGATTCGAACCCGGGCCCCCTGAATCACTTTTCAGGTGCTCTACCATCTGAGCTAACTACCCACCAGCAATCGCATCCGGATGACCGCTACATTCCTCCCTCCTTAAATGTCTTCACACTTGCATGAAGACATCAACCCAGGACCTTTATCCCCTGGCAGACATTTCACCTGTCAGTTCCAGTGATCGAGCCCGTCTGACCGCTACATGGACATACCATCCACCCGTCTGTGCTGCACAACCTACAGGAAAACCAACAAGAGACCATGCCAAACGGTTACTTGAACAGCCTTTCTGCCACATTAAAAGCTATCAGGATTCATGTTCCTCAGACACTATATCTCCCTTTGAAACACCTTGCCACAGTACATCATGGATGGAGATTCACCCGAGACCTTCAAAGTCCGAATCGGCGAATAATGACACCATAGATGGAAAAATAGTTTTTATCCAGGTTTAATCACAAGAGCCCCTGACTGCAAGATTTTAACCTTTCATCCATGTACGACTATGCTCCGGGTGGAGTCATGTACATTATGGAAGAAAAAGAAAAAGAAGAACAAGACGTATTTATTTTTTTCCCATGCAGAGATACGCGGGTCTGCAGCTAGTTCGAATCCTAATGGAGACCTTGCACTTATCCTTTAATGTGCATAATCTGAATTAATTTTCAAAGGTGTTTTTTTTCTCCAAGCCCAGCATGGGTATTTTATCTTTGTCTTAGTTGTACTTTACTGATTTGAGTGGGGCTTCAGGCATTGATTTATCATTTAATTATATCGGGTCTGATCATATATACGAGGGCTGTTCGATATGTACCACAACGCGATAACGCTTTGCACGATTTCGTGGATGATGATGCCCTTGAATAGCTCTATTCAATACCTTTCCAACGGTATAAACACGAGTCGTTTTAAACTTATAGTCATTTCAATAGAACCAGTCGTTGATCACTGTTGTAAAAATGGTTGGGAAACTGGAAAACAGGTTGAGAATATTGAAGAAATTAGAGCTTATATAAAAGTTCGCACAAAACTCGGTCATTCGGTAATGCAGATTTTTACTGAATTGGGGGGAGTTTATGGGTCTGATAAGGTATCTTAAGAGACAGTTCGTAGGTGGAGAAAGAAATTTCTGACTGGCACAGAGTCTGTCAAAGATGCAGCAAAATCTGCCGAACTGTGACTGTAACAGGCAAGGCAAATGTCTCAAAAGTATGGGAAATAATTGAAAGTGATGGCAGATACACGATTCGTGATACTGCCAAAGTTGTTGGCATATCGCTATCGCGGATGCATTTCATTTTGAAAGTACGAAAGATTTCTGCCAGATGGACACCGCATATGACAGATGATCAAAAAACGGGTACGAGTACAAACCGCTAAGCAATTGCTCAAAATGTTTCCCAAATTCAATCAAAGACAATTTGCAAACATTGTTACTGGTGACGAAACATGGGTTCACAATTTCGAACCAGTAAGAAAAATTGGAAACAAAATATGGCTAACTAAACACGGTAGAAGCAAGGTCTGTAGTTGCCAAAAGAACCATAAGCACAAAGAAGGTTCTTTAATGCATATTCTTCTAATGTGATGGTATAGCCGTACAAATTCTGGTGCCGAAGGGCAAAAGCGTTTCAGGTCGGTATTACCGAGATGTTATACTAAAAAAGCTCAAGAAATATTATCATAAACGACGCCCTGTGTCAGGATTTAGGCATGTTCGTCTACTTCGTGATAATGCTCCATCACATACAGTTGAGCTTGTGAAGCAATTTTTGAAGTCGGAGAAGGTTACCGTCTTGCCACACCCACCATACTCTCCAGATCTAGTCCCATGCGACCTTTTCCTTTTCCAAACTTAAAAAGTTCTTATCTGGTCGTCGTTACAAGTCCCGACAAGCCGTTAGTCAGTGCCTCAGATGTCTTCCTATATCAGCGTACCGTAACGCATTTCAGAAATGGATTCAGAGATTGAAATTATGTATTTCAAACCTCGGAGAATACTTTGAAGGGATGTAATGTTCATTTCACTATTTGAGTCGAATGCTTTTGAGATACCGTACAATACACATTACATATCGAACATCCCTCGTAAATATGTGTACGAATACAAGTATCTTGGTATCAGGCGGAAAAAAAATCTAATTTATGTATTCTGATTATTCTTACAATCATCTTGAATATACATTACATCATATTCTTTCCCCTTTATTAATTACTATATGCATTTTTTCGTTGATTTTTGTTGGTTTTTTTTTCAATAATCTCATTATGTGATTATTAAAAAGTTTCTGCATTAATTGTACACATGTTTGCATTATTGAAAAAAAGGAATATGATATTAAGGAGGTACTCTACATCGTCATGATGACTGACTTCCTTTTAGAACATGGATGAAAATATGAATATCAGCAATATTTGTTTATTCATTAAAACTACCATTGCCTAGCTGAGTAGCTCAGTAGGTTAGCACGTCTACTGCTGAAATGTAGATCGCGGGTTCGAGTCCAGCATGGGGTTTTAATTATTTTTTTTTCCAGATAGCTTCTGCTAAATCTGCATTTTTTTTTTTACTAAATTATGTAAATTTGAAAGTTTTCATTTTCAAAATATTGTTGTATATATCCTCCACTTTTCATCCATACCAAATTTCTCTGGTGTAGCATACTTCCTTAAATAAATGATGGCTTTGGATCAATGAAACGATAAAAATTATACGAACGACTTAACAGGTTCCTGCGTCATTTGTCATAATTTGGAAACGTCACATCCGTAAAATTAGAAATATTGGTCAATCGGCAGCCCAGTGACAGATTGTTGTGATTCTAAATATGGTTTTGCAATGAACCCTTAAAAGGTTAGCTTCCCCTTGAGAGGTCTGTATTATGTTTTGTTTTGTTTGTTTGCTTTAGCAAAACGTATGGCAGCCGTGTTAGATGTGCATGCTGACAAGTTTTAATTAGCAAGTCTAAATCGTGATGAGTTGTCATGAACATTTCTGTGATGCATTTAGTTTTATTATGTTTACGGAGCTACCGTCAAAGCAAACTTAGCGACATGTATATGTACGAACCCAGAAATTTCCCAGGATTCCACTCCCTGCATATGGGGGTGGGGGTCCAATATTGAAAATAGTCTAACATGTAGTATATTTTACAACTGAAAGTACATACAAATAGACAAATATATTTATTTTCTGCTTAGCCCATGGTGGTGAGTTTAGACCCTTTATCCTCCATATATTTGTATGCCTGACAAGACTTAATTCATCAGGTCCAGTCCAAAGACTATTTCTACCTACGTAGCTATTAATAGCCACGTAGGTATTTAAACCTACTTAAAGTAGCTACTTCTACCTACTTTTACCTATTTTTGAAAATATAAATAAATAATTATTATGGCGCATCTTTTAAACAGGTCAGTCCTTTTATGTATCATGTTGTGCATGTGCACGACAAAATTCGGAGTGTAAATTTGAATACTTTACGGGGGTAGAGAATGCAGAGGAAAATGAAATGCATGAAAATTCGCCCCAAAATCCTTTAATGTAAAAATGCATGAAGGTAAACTTTAAAATTAATACAGATTTGTAAGACACTCTAGCCTTTTTATCACATAGCTATGATCTTAAGCTCCTAGAAAATAGAACTGGGTGCTGTTATTGATGCAAATTTGAAAGGTTAGAAAGTAATCATTTTTTGTCCAATATTTTTGTGGTATTCATCGTCAGTGTAAGTGAATCAAGAAATTTAGTACACACCATATTGCACCGTTCCTGCGTTTGGCCACAAAATGCAAGTAAAGGAAAAAGTAGGTAAAAATAGCTACCTGGAGTAGGTTTAAATACCTATGTAGCAAAAAGTAACTACGTAGGTAGAAATAGTCTTTGGACTGGACCTGTTCATAATTCGCTATTATTATTAAAACTGAATATTTAAGCGATACAGAACTATAGGCATTTTGTCATGGGCCCAGAAGGGGCTGTGAATATTGAACATTATTACACACTAGACAAAAATGTAAACTCAAATGAACATGCCAAAATGATACTGACATTATTACAGGTTTGTGGAGAAGTTTTATAAACAGGTCCAACACAATCTCTTTGATTAGCTATTTATAGTTTTATTAAGATATATAGCATTAGAAAGCTATTTGAAATACATAATTATAGCTTGATAAAACTATATATAGGCAAATACAGAAATTGTGCTAGACCTGATTAATTAATGATATGAATAGGAACATGGGTTATTATATGTAATGATGAATAAAATTAATAACACTGTGGCAATTTTCACAAACAATGTTACGTTTAAAGGTACATATGCTCCAATTTTCATGTGAGATTTTAATAAAGATATCAAACCATGGTATTCTATGAATAAAATGAAACAAAAAACTATCAAATATGTATACAAAAATTTACAGTTGTAGAGATATCAATGAAAATAGTTTTAAATGACAGTCAGTCTTTTTCAACTCTTTCTTTCTGAAAGGAACCAAATGCTGTCCACGTGATTGTCTTACTAGCATACCACGTGCTATTTTGCCAGCAATTCATGAGTCTGTGCATATCGTACTACCCTTTAGTGTTTTACACATGATGAAGCATAATGAATTTAGTCTGATATGTCCATATTTCTTCACCCATAGTCGATGAACTTCATGTTAAAACTTACCAGCGCCATTGTTTTCTTTTCGATCAGGGTAAAGAAATCCTGAGCAATGCATACATTATACAAAGATTAGATATTAAACCGAAGATGTCTGAGAGTTAAATTAGTCAAGAATGAACTAATACTTTCGATCTACCGGGTATTCCTTTCATTTGGGATGATATCAAATAGTTTACGTTGCACAAGGTATTATAGTTTGCCATTATAGATACATTAACAATGTTATTTTGGAAACAATTTTTTTTAATCATTAGTACGTATGTACCTTTAAGATACATATTTTAGAACACTGTAATTTTTTAATAATTTTTCTCATATATTTTTGAATTAGCAAAACTAAGTATAAATATGGGTGATAAAACTAGCATTCTTACTAAGGACATACTTATACTCAGTTAAGTATAAGCGGGTATGAAAATTTTTTCCTAGTCTTAAGATTTTTTAAAACAAAATTTTCTTCTGGGCAGTGGCTAGGTCCAGGACATCGTATCTTAGGAATTACCTTCACCGAATTTCTTCAGATTATCATACAGGGTAGATCTTAATATGTTTCTCATTTCACACAATTTCTGTACTGATGTGATGCCACTTTCATGTGAATTTAGAATACAATTTAGTTGTTGATTTTTGGCATCTTTCTTATCCAGAAATATGTTGTCTGTTGAATGCGTCATCATGTGACATCACAGTGACAAAGGGAATCACTCTGAAATCTATCCAAGTATTTGTAGTGTTTATAGATTAATTAGATTGATTGTATCTTGCTTGACGTCTTGCTCTGGAATTTTCACTCATATGGAGACGTCACCAAGACCGGTGAAGGGCTTCAAATTTAGGCCTATGCTCAGCGGTTACGGCCATTGAGCATTGAGGGTTCTTTTGTGTACCACACCTACTGTGACACGGGTCATCTGTTTTTAAGGTCATCTCCAAGGACCCGTGACATTCACACCTGGTACCGAGCGTTTGGCGATGGAACTGTCACTACCTGTTTTTTTAATGACTTAGGTGTGTCGTGGCCGGGATTTGAACCCTGGCCTTCCGCATGCAGGGCGAACGTTCTAACCTCTCGGCCACCACAGCGGTTAGATTAATTAGAAAGATACTTTTAAATCAATCAAATTTGAAATACCTATGTTTTGTTTAGTGGAACAACATTGGGTAAATTGCTACATGCACATGTTCTCGTTGGGAATGGGCATGTCTAATTTTCTCCAAATTTAGAGAATTGAGATCTCTAATGGCGAAGTATTTTAATTATGAATGAAAGTACATATTGTCAAAATATAAGTGGAAATAAGAATTTTAAAGATAATGACAATTTTTTTTTTACTTTCCTCCCATTGTATGTAAATGATCAATGAATTGTTCAGTATAACAAGTGTTGGATAGTGAAATTCCACTGACAATAGAATTGTTCATTATAGCGAGTGTTGGATAGTGAAATTCCACTGACAATAGAATTGTTCATTATAGCGAGTGTTGGATAGTGAAATTCCACTGACAATAGAATTGTTCATTATAGCGAGTGTTGGATAGTGAAATTCCACTGACAATAGAATTGTTCATTATAGCTAGTGGTGGATAGTGAAATTCCACTGACAATAGAATTGTTCATTATAACAAGTGTTGGATAGTGAAATTCCACTGACAATAGAATTGTTCATTATGACTAGTGTTGGATAGTGAAATTCCACTGACAATAGAATTGTTCATTATAGCGAGTGTTGGATAGTGAAATTCCACTGACAATAGAATTGTTCATTATACCAAGTGTTGGATAGTGAAATTCCACTGAAAATAGAATTGCTCATTATAGTGAGTGAGGATAGTGAAATTCCACTAAGGGGACAGGATTTACAAGGCTTTGCTAAGACTTAGTAATAATCCCAAGGTGGAATATCCATTCCAACACTCGTTTCAGAGCTCCAGATAATTTTTTACCACAAAGAGTATTTACCCCCAGATTTTCAAATCAATTAGTATTTTGCTTTTCAGAAAAAGTCAAAAGAGTATTTTGTTAATTTACTGATTATCTTTGCTGTTTTGCCACTAATACAGAATTAGATCGTAATCATGTGATGGAGTGTGTGACATATTAAATTTCAATATCTCAATGACAATGAAGAGTTTTGATAAAAAGAACTACAAAGGATTTTCCCCCGTAAATATACAAGTATCAATGCATGACTCCCATTCTCGCAAATGCTTTTAAATACTTATTGAGACAATGCTGCTGGAGCGGCCTTTCAGTATAAACTTTAAGTTAAAGTGTAACGGAAGAAGTAACATTTATCGGGTGACTTTTTCTGTGCCATGTTTTTAGCAGCAGTCATATCATTCGTCCACGATTGATAATAGTGACTAGCTTTCGACCACACACTACCTCTTTAAGAAAAAAGTATAACAAGTAGGCCTATATAATTGTTTTGAGTTAACTCTTCCAAACTTTCAAAATTGTGATTGTCATCGAAACATATTTCATAGCGCTATTTCATGTATGATCAAGCCCTGGGCTAACCTCAATTCATATGAATAGATAATTTGTATTTAAATTGTACTACCTGTATCACAGGTACGCATTACTTTGGGAGTGTAAAGTGTATTTAGTATTTACATTCGCTAATGCGTAATTGTATGCATGATTTTCAAGTTAAATGCGTATTTGGTAAAATTTAAGGAGTATTTATGCTGATACGCACCTTATCTGGAGCTCTGTAGTTTATATAGCTGCAGAACTGTAGTTCTTTGAAAAAATATTTTTTCAGAGAGCTACAGTTCTACAGCTATAGTTTATAAAGATTATTTTTCTCATAATGATTTCCACTGTTTAGTGCATTAATTCAGGAGAAAATTCAAATCCTCATTCAAACTTCAAACTAATTTGACATCCATACTTGAAAATATTTTATACTTGATGTGTATAAACCGTAAAGCTGACCCCAGAAAGCTATATCAAGTCAAAGTTTAAAGAAAATGATGTAGTTTTCCCCCTCCATATAATGTAAATCAACAAAAATATATGATGTCATAATCAATGATGTTGTAGCAGTGTAAAAGAGAAAAATCTCGCACAGCTGTCTCACATGGATAATGTTGATCATTTATCATGGCCACTCATATAGGTGTTAGCATATATAGATAAGCAAAAAAGGCCAATTAAAATTAATTGGTAGATTATCATCCCCACCCGCCTTCAAAAAAGGGTCTGCCCCGATTTTTTTTATTTTCTCAAAAATTGCGATTTCAAACAAACTTGCTTCCCAGTGACATGAGTGAACGATTAAAGTCACAGAATGTTGGTTTTATATTCTTTGAATGTTAACTTGATTAAAACTTTGTGTGATGCCTTTTGTCTGACATTAATTTTTTTTTCTCAGGAAATAAAAATTAAACAATAAAAATCCTCCCACCTGCCCCATATTTTTTTGTGACCGGATGATAATCTACTAATATTAAGTTGAATTGGCCTAAACGTACAATTTGTACTTGATTTACTAATAATTTGAACAACTGAAATAAAGAATAGGGAATAAATGTGTTGAAGATGAGTGATTAAATGTATTGTAGATGAATGGTATGAATACCTCCGCCCCATCAACCACCACAACACTGAGTAGCACCACCACTAATCAATCCGTTCTCAGCAGCACCACTCCATTTCTGCCTGCCACCACCAACAGCTCCGGCAGTGCACACAATGGAAGCCTGGTTCATCAGCCTCTCATATTTCTACAGACTGCTGCAGCCCAGGGCATTGGTGGTGCCTTCGCTTTCCTGGCCCTCATCATAACAGTTCATCAGGTAAAAGACTATACAGTGGAACCTCAGTTATCCGGATGTTAAATCGTCCAGATAAGTGAAGAATCCGGATGTCTGGGTGGCCTTAATTTCTGTTGTATACATATATATGACTGTTCATATCAATGGGATCAATGAAGAATGCTGCATTGATGTTTTATTTTATTGAATTGTTTGATATACATATAGCACTTGTTTAAATAAGATAAGAATTACTAGAATTTAAAAACTGAAGAAGTACAAAAGTATTACATAACACAGTTGCACAACACAATTGACATTGGTAAAATTAAAACTTATATAAGTGTACGCTGTATGTATGCATTATCAATTTTTGATGTGTTATGTAAAGTACTTAATGTTTCTAAAATTTAGGAAACAGCAATGTGTATTAAAATGATGCCTGTATGCGCTCTCTTAATTGGTTAGTGGTGTAGACATGGTAACTGGTGAAAAACATATAACGGCTGATATTGGATGGAACACCATTTGTATGGCCACAATAGTAATTGTTCAAGATAATTTGTAATGACTTCACTTTCCCAAGCCAATGATAAGCAATCATATCTGTACTGCTTTGAATTTACCCAAGCAAGCTGTCATATGAGTTCCTTCTTAAAACTGACTTGAATACACTTACATTGATCATTCCAAGCAAAATCACATTACTAATTATTATAAGTATAAATTTGATTCAAGTTTTGACTGAATGTAATATTATAATGTCTTAAAATTACAGTCTGGTGGAAATACGAGTTAGAATATGTCTTCAGAGAATCTTGCTTTGTTGTAAAGGCCGCAAAAACTAAGGACTCAGGTCCTATGTTGCAACAGGTGTGGCGCGATAAAGATCCCTCCCAGCTCAAAGGCCATAAGCGCCAAGCATAGGCCTAGTTTTTGCAGCCCTTGGCCAGCAATGGTGATGTCTCCATATGAGTAAAATATTCTTGAGAGGAACGTTAAACAGTATTCAATCAATCAATCAATCTTAAGATTACAAATTTAAGGTAATTGACTTGTAGTTAAACACTGTGCATAGAGAAGGATCGTTATGAAATTTTGGAGTCAGGTCTATTAATAGTAATATGTAAACCAATATTATTGATGTCACTACTATATAAATAATTTGTCAATGATATATAATATTCAGTACTGATATTGACAATTTACAGACATGCAGGAGAAGTGAGTCTCCCACACATTGACCATACCCTATAATTAACTTCCACATCTGTCATTGATAATAGTTGATTGGTTTTTTAGAAACAGACAGTCAGACTAGTGTTTTTACAACAATTAACACAATGGGAAAGATGACAAAAGTTGAAAGACTGATAAGATATTACAGTCCATATTAATTAGATATTACAGTCCAGACTGATTAAATACTACAGCCCAGACTGTTAGGTATTACAGCCCAGACTGATTAGATATTACAGTCCAGACTTATTAGATATTACAGTCCAGACTGATTAAATATAACAGCCCAGACTGATTAGATATTACAGTCCAGACTGATTAAATACTACAGCTCAGACTGATTAGATATTACAGTCCAGACTTATTAGGTATTACAGTCCAGCTGATTAGATATTACAGTCCAGACTGATTAGGTATTACAGTCCAGACTGATTAGATATTACAGTCCAGACTTATTAGATATTACAGTCCAGACTTATTAGATATTACAGTCCAGACTGATTAGGTATTACAGTCCAGCTGATTAAATATTACAACCCAGACTGATTAAATACTACAGCTCAGACTGATTAAATACTACAGCCCAGACTGATTAAATACTACAGCTCAGACTGATTAGATATTACAGTCCAGACTGATTAGATATTACAGTCCAGACTGATTAGATATTACAGTCCAGACTGATTAAATATTACAGCCCAGACTGATTAGATATTACAGTCCAGACTGATTAAATACTACAGCTCAGACTGAATAGATATTACAGTCCAGACTTATTAGATATTACAGTCCAGACTGATTAGATATTACAGTCCAGACTGATTAAATATTACAGCCCAGACTGTTAGGTATTACAGCCCAGACTGATTAGATATTACAGTCCAGACTTATTAGATATTACAGTCCAGACTGATTAAATACTACAGCCCAGACTGTTAGGTATTACAGCCCAGACTGATTAGATATTACAGTCCAGACTGATTAGATATTACAGTCCAGACTGATTAGATATTACAGTCCAGACTTATTAGATATTACAATCCAGACTGATTAGATATTACAGTCCTGACTGATTAGATATTACAGTCCTGACTTATTAAAGATTACAGTCCAGGCTTATTAAAGATTACAGTCCAAATAAATGAACCAAAATGTAGTGGATAAATGCATTTTTTGGTATGAAAGGGAGACTGTCCGGAGATGTGGAATTCCAAATAAATGAGACAAAATAACATTAAAGAAATCTGTTCACAAGAGAAATCATTCGGAAGCTGAAGTGTTCGGATATTTGAGGGTCCACTGTATATAATTAGTCCACTGTGGGCTGTGGTTACTTTGTATTTTTTGAAAATTCAATCATCAGTTGTATGTTAAGACTGCTGATTAGGATTAGATTGGCATGAATGGAGAACATTTGGAGAAAATTAATAATGCCTGAATATGTATTGATTCCTAAGTGATATATTTGTTTCATTCAGATACGTCTGTTCTTATAAAATCATGCTATGTCCATCTTTTGTAAACATGTCCAGGTGACAACTGGCAGGAACACACAGAAATATCTAGAGTGCTCACATATAACATCAAGTTTTATAATTGTACACAGGCAATTACATCGTTTGGGTTCAAATTTGCTATTAAAGAGTACTCTAAAATATCTAGACAGTTGCTCACATATAACATCAGGCAATTATATAGCTTGGGTTCGTATTTACTATTAAGATCAGAGGTCAAAGGTCAAGGTCGGAGTATAACTTAGTAGGAAAACTTTTTGGGCAGGATACAAACCGAACCATAAGCTCCAGGATACTACAACTTGGTATATTTGATCACCATGATGAGAGGAAGATGCCAATTGTTTTTCAAGGTCAGAAGTCAAAGATCAAGGTTGTAGTATTACTTATTAGGAAATCCTTGTAGACAGGATACAAACCGAACTGTAATTTCCAGGATATTGCAACTTGGTATATTTGATCACCATAATGAGATGAAGATGTCCATCATTTTTCAAGGTTAGAGGTCAAAAGTCAAGGTCACAGTATTATTGAGTTGGAAAACCTTGTAGGCAGGATACAAACTGAACTGTAAGCTCCAGGATATTGCAACTTGGTATGATGAGAGGAAGATTCCTATTGTTTTTCAAGGTCAAACATCAAGGTTGCAGTATCATTTTAGTAGGAAAATCTTGTAGGCAGGATACAAACTGAACCATAAGCTTCAGGGTATTGCAACTTGTTTCATTTGATCACCATAATGAGAGGAAGATGTCTATTATTTTTCAAGGTCACAGTATCACTTATTAGGAAAACGTTGTAGGCATTATACAGACCGAACTGTTGGGGCTAGTATCATCAAACTTAGTACACATACACTTTATGCCAAGTGGAGGATTATTACAGCCTATTGTTTCTCAAGGTCAAAGGTCAAGGTCATGATAGCAGGATACAGACTGAATCATTGAGACTAGGACCATTAAACTTTGTATACATACATCTTATGCCAAGTGAAAATATTACATAGAGAGTTGTCTGTTTTTACGATGCAAAGATGATTGCTGATACTACTTGAAGCCAAGTTCTACAAATCATGGTGTAAGAAAAACGCCCTGTATTAGCTTTTCACGGGCGTATCATGTACCGTTGGCGGTACTCTTATTTATTTGGGCAGAGCGACCCATTTTAGTAGTTTCGTTTTCTTTGGTCTGTCAAGAATTTTCAGACAATTGTGATGGCAACCTCCATGTTGAAAAACAATGCCACGTGCCTAAACAATACATTTTCGAAAAAATCTAGACAGGTCCAAAAGTCATACAGTATTAATATAACAAATATCATGTAAAGTCTTTCATCAGTAGAGGCACTTTTAGGGGCATTTATGTTTAAGAACACATCTCATTTTATACTGAAGCTGCTGAATATTAGAATTTAGCTTAGATGTGCTTAACAATGTTTTTTATATAGTTTTCATAACCCTTGGGGCTATTGATACTTTTAAGTAATACTCAGATGACCGATAAGATCTGTGGACCTCTCAATACTCAGAAAAATCATCCTTTCTTAGTTTTAGTTTCTAGCTTCATTAATTTCTGTAATTTTCAGTCATTATCTTAAAATCGCTACTAGCATGTTATGAAGGGTTATAGATAATCAAAGGCTTGAGATGATGGAAAATAAGACAGCGGTAGTAATGATGATTGTGTTCCTTCTAAGAAAATTGTAATTCTACCCATTGTCCCTGAAAACAGTGACTATATGAGAGAGGAGTTTAATCAATCAACACAATGTTTTTGATTTCTACATTCTAATAAACAGTGAGGTTAGAGTTGTACTTGTGCAACAGTTGTAACACAGGTACTTACATTTTCAAATGGAAAAGTCTTTGAATAGTCTTCAACTCTCAGGAAATTGCAAGTTTAATCATTTTAGTACTTGCAATCAAATATGGGTTGTCAATTTAGGAAGTTTCTAGCCCTGAATTAATCGACTGTTAATTTGTCCTTTTTTTTTCAATGTCTTTATCTCCATTATTTATTTATGACTGACTTTTGATCGGGATGTTTATTGTGTATACCGGCTTACATGCGCAAATCAACGCTCCACAATCGTCATAGTTTCTTGGTATTATGATAATTCTGATACAATTATTGTTCTGAATGTCAAACTCTCAAATGATTATATAACCAATTGTGATTCAGAAGAAAGTACATTGATTTATTTTTTAAGATTTTATTGAACCAGATGATAAACATCTTATAGGTTAGAGTACAAAAGTATTTATAACACAATCTACTCATGAAAATTTTAACAAATCTAGCTGCTTTTCTCCAGGAAGCTAAGGGAAGAGATCAAAAGATTGATGTTGGTGGAAGAAACAAAACTTGAATGAAAACTTCCTTATATTTGTAAGGTTAAAGTTTGTTTAAATTGTAAGCCCTGGAACCAGGGGAGGAAAATTCATGAAAAATCTTCTAATTCTCAATTATTGATATGAGAAGAATCCATCCTTTAATGTTAAAAATAAAAAATGCTGTGGAATTATTCAAATTTGTGGGGTTTAATTTTTGTGGATTGTTGAGATTATACTGTATTTTTGGGATGTGATTTCATGGAAATGGTTTCTGTGTATTGAAACATGGAATATTTTATGTAGTTTGTTGTGCTTTGAAATTCCTAAAATCCATGGAAATTGACTCTCCACAAAACCTAATGATTTTACAGCACTCTGAAGATGTATGCTTCATAGAATAAATGAATTAACATTTTATCTAAGTAACTCAGTTAATTTAAGAAATTCAATTGATCAATTTGAATAATGGAAAAGATTAAGATTCAGACTTTCTGTAGAGCTCTAAGATCTACATGGCCCAAGAAAGCCTGTTATCGTAAATAGTCCTTTCTGTATTCAATTTGTTATTTTACCAGAACTGCAGATAATATCAGAATGACTGGATGTAAGAGGACAGTTTTTATGTGATATATTGGTATAGCACAATGCAGACCACAGCTATCTGTCCTTCCAGCCATTCATGCTCTCCAAGGGAATTTGTCCAATTGCGCTTTGTGGTGATGATTTGGGACTAGACTAATTATGATTACTTTAATGAATTAAAGAACGAGAGGACAAAGTTTGTAGATAATGGCTGAACTTAAAGAATTATTTGCCCTTGGACATTATTTGATATCTTAAAATTCATCCTGAACGTGTAAGCCTGGCCTGGAGGTTATAAAACGTTCAATACTCATACTCAAACTCAGCCATGTTTGTTTTGAGTACAATTCTGAGCAAGCTCCCGGCATGCTCAAAAAATCTTGAGCATGAACTCCATTTAAGTATGAGAATAATTTTATAAAGTTTTATAACATTCAATTTTTTAAGTATGAGCACTATTTAGAGCACAGAGTTTGAGCTTTAGTATGAAAATGTTCTCAAAAATGTTTTATAATCTCCAGGCCTGGATTTTGTTCTGCTTTAATTGAAATCATACATCACTAAGATAAGGCCATGGTTTTGAATTTATGAATGAATTTATTTGTTGTTGTTGTCAGCTGTATTATGCCCATCACTTGTGGATTCCTTTGGCAGTGTTATAGACACACTTGTTGTCTGTCCCAAATGACAAAAAGTTGACATGTTCTGTACTGCATGCTGTGATTCCCAGCCATTAAAATAGATGTACTATATTTATCAAGATTCATACATACATTGTTTACGACTGTAATGCATTTATGAGGATATGGTCATCAATACAATTTGCAAAGGTAATGAAAGCAAAAACGTTGGAAATGTATGTATTAAATGATTGATTGATTGTATATTGTTTAACATCCCTATCAAGAATATTTCACTCAATACATATGGAGACATCACCATTGCCAATGAAGGGCTGCAAAATTTAGGCCAATGCTCGATGCTTACTGCCTTCGATCAGGACGGGATCTTTATCGTGCCACACCTGCTGTGACATGGGGCCTCAGTTTTTACGGTCTCATCTGAAGGACCACCCCATTTAGTCACCTCTTACAACAAGCAAGGGGTACAAAGGATCTATTCTAACCTGGATTCCCATGGGACCAAAATAGATGAATATGACAGTATTGTGTTTATATGCAAATATTTGATTTTTTTTTTATTGGTGTGTAGTATTTACTATACTAATTTCTCTGGAAGGCCCATCTTAAGGAATAAAACCATCTATCTATTTTTCATCTACATAAGACACGATGATGTAATTGACTATCATAAATTTTTCTCTTGAAGACAACTTTGACATTTATAAGCAGTAAATTTTTAATTAAAAAGATAAGATGTCTACATTGATATCTAGGTCTGTGACCTTCACTTGACATTCATGCCAAACATGGCTGCCAGCAAATCTGTTCTTGTTTCACAAACACATTTTCTTGGGAGAAAATTGTGGTAATTATCTTTCATCATTCGGCATACTCTTAGATGGATCAAGTTTTGAGTGTAATGTTGCTATGTCTGTGAAAAATTCCACAGATTATCGAAAATTGAAGAGCATTTTGTTTTTGTCCTGTCTGTCTGTCCTAAACTTTACATGTAACCTTGCTCATAACTTTTGAATGGTGAGTGAAATATATGATCGTCATATTTCATATGTGGATTCTTTATGACAATATCTTTATTTTGGTTCTAAAATTTTTGACCTTGTGACCTTGGAATTTTATCTACTTTTAAGAAATGTTAACCTAGGCAATATCTCCTGAACTATATAAGGTATAGGGCTTCCATATTTTGTATACATTTCTTATACGACTTTTTTTTGCTGCCAAAGTGTTTCACACACACAAACATCTTGTTTTTTTTTGTAAAACTTTGACTTCAAGGATAATTTTCATATCTAAAAGCAGTATTACATGCATGAACTCTGAGAGCATCTCTATCAGACAGTATAATGGTTTTTTTCCAGTATGATAAACAATGATTGTGAAATGTACATTCTGACAAATGTCGACCTTGGATTGGAAAATAACTTACTTAATACCTATAATGCCACTGACATATCGGGAAAATAACTTACTTACTACACATAATGCCACTGATATATTAGAAAATAACTTACCTACTACCCATAATGCCACTGATATATCGGAAAATAACTTACCTACTACCCATAATGCCACTGATATATCGGAAAAGATGATGACCAGGTAATGGTGTTGTGTTTATTGAGTCACTGGCGGAATAAAAACATGATTTATGTTCTTTATATTCATTACACTCAAACGAACATAAATCATTTATAAAATAATAACAACACTTGAAATAGGAACAGAAGCGCTCTCGGAAGTGCCATTTATTTTTATGTATATAGTACAAAATTTGTTTAATTTTCTTTTCCCCAAATCTTTAAAATCTACAAAACAAAATAATATGATTTAAATACACAACGGCATATAATTAATAAATATGGTTTATCGAGGGCTGGCGGGTAGGAAAGCGTGTTACTGCATTGAGAGAGCATCGATTGCGGTAAATTCTTACAATTGAAAGAGAAAGTGTGTGCTCAAGTGTTGAATACTTGTAGAACAGGTATTCTATATTTACTTTAGCCAATCAAATTGCAGGAAAAATAACAAACACTAAGTAAACTTGTGTTCGATAGAACGACGTGTTGTAATCACTTCAATAAATACATATGACGACACTGCTGTGTCTGTGGGTGATTGAAATGCGAAACTGAAGAAATTATCGATGTATACAAACATGATAAAGTGATTGCCACACAGTATGTAATGGCTGTAGTTAAGCAGCATAATGCTCTAATTGTGGTTTACAAATCTTGTGATTCTAGTTGTTCAAAAAATTTCAGAACTAAGCTGATGTTAAATTTACAGACATACAATTTGAAAACATAGAAGAAGTCTTTAAAAATATGGTTATTGCCAAATGATATAGATATATTAGAATTTCATGTTTATTGTAAGAAGGGTGCACATGATAAATACATAGGGTTCTCAAGACAATGAAACCGCCGAGGTGGCCGAGAGGTTAGAGCGTTCGCCCCGCATGCGGAAGGCCAGGGCTCGAATCCCGGCCACGACAGACCTAAGTCGTTAAAACAGGTAGTGACAGTTCCATCGCCAAATGCTCGGCATCAGGTGTGAATATCACAGGTCCTCGGAGATGACCTTAAAAATGGATGATCCGTGTCGCAGTAGGTGTGGCACGCTAAAGAACCCTCACCGCTCAATGGCCGTAAGCGCCGAGTATAGGCCTAAATTTGAAGCCATTCACCAGTCTCCATATCACATCTCCATATGAGTGAAAAATTCTCGAGCGAGACGTTAAGCAAGATACAATCAATCAATCAAGACAATGAATATACTCTGTACCAGTATATGATAAATACATATTATTAGGCTTCTCAAGACAATGATTACAATCGTTACCACTTACATGGTAAGTAATATCTATAGAGTTCATGGGTTATTTAAATAGACTTCTAAAAACTGTTAGTAAAAAAAACTAATCAAAATATATATTTAAAAAACAACAACAACTCTTTTTACTTCATTATGCAATATTGTGAAGAATGGCATTATTTGTTGAAAGAAATATGGAACTGTAGTAGAGTATAAATTGTGTATACTTTGTGCATTATGCATTCTGTAACTTGAGTGCATGCAGGTGTATGTGACAGTGACAATCTTATTAGCTGAGATTGTTTAATTAACACAAGAATAAAATAACAGCATTGTAAGGCTGCGACAGATATTGCTATTGATTTCGTAAAGAGTCTGGCGTATTGATCTGAGACAGCTCGCTGCTGTGAGAGAAGTGAAACATCCACGGCCTATCTAGTCGTACAATATCCATGGAAACAATTACAGACTAATAACATTGTCCACAATTCTACAGGAAGTCACAGAAAAATTAGGTTTTCCACAGATTTATCGTAGTCCTGTATGATTTCTTATCTTTAATGAAATCAAAAAGTTTCAATTTGTTATCTTAATTGAATGAAAAGGTTGAAACAAAATCAATATTGATAAAAAAAAAAAGGTTTTATATAATACATTGTAAGATTCATATTCAATTGTCAAATCATTACAGGAAGCTGGGTTTCATGTAATTGATCGGTGGTATATTGAAAGATTTCTCAATACAAATGTACCAGGGAGTCATGAAATGTGATCATCATATTAGAATAGTGTTCATGAGGGTCATTTTTTTCTTACGTAGCTGGTCTGTGGGCTGTAAGGACATTAATTAATTCAAGTAACCCTCACATAGCAAGTAAAATGAGAGAGGAAAAATATGTCATAAAATGTTTGTGCATATTTTGCATGTACATACAAATAATAATAATCTTAGTTTCTGTGGAGACTTGAAGACAAAATATTCTGCCTCCTTCATTTGTTCTGTAACATTCAAGGATTTTACCTTTTGGGTTTGTAAATTTATTTTTCTTTCAACAATATTAATTTTAGTCTGCATCATGATGCTTTTATGGTTAACACAGAACTATACCTTACAAATAAAGTACTAATTTTAGGTACCAGTATATCAGGTCCTGGATGTCACTATTCCTTACAAATGAAGTACTAATTTTAGGTACCAGTATATCATGTCCTGGACGTCACAGATTCACTGAAATGATTACATGCCATCAGTGACAATAGAATCGGTGTTTGTCAATGCATTAATTGTTATTCAAAGGAGCTAGAAATCGTTATAGGTACAATGTGAAGACTAAACCAGTGTATCTGAATATCGGCAAGTAGGATAATACAAGTCAGTCTCGTATGCATGCCAGCAAATTTACACATACAAGGATTATGGATTATGTTTAACTGACAAGGCCTAACATGGTTAATAAGTTACTCCCCATCATGTTAAGGATCTATTAAAGATTAATTGGACACATTGAGATGTGATTATATGTAATTAAATCCAATAACTCGTGTTTTTGGTACTAAGGCATTACTTGCAACATTCTGAAAAATAATCTTCAAACCAGGCAGATATTTTTACATCAGAAATGAGTCGTCTTTAGTCAGGCATCACTAATTTGTATACAAGAGTTGCCAATGTGACATATAATTTTGGTAACTTCTTTTTCTGAAGAATTCCAAAATTTTCTTGTTCCAATATCCCATATTGTTATAGATAATATAGTATTATATGGATTTAGCAATAAAAGTAAATCGTATCATCCATTTTTATTCTCTGGACCTTTTATTAATCCTTTTGAAAGGGTGAGGCCTGGCTGTCCTGTCGAGATCAAAATCTTTCTTCCATACTTGGGGATACTGTGGATTGATATTATACAATCCTGTAGACCCTAGGTCTCGTTTTAATAACTCATCCCACGTCAGCTTTGGTCAAGGTTTGACTAAAAGGCAAATCTTAAGTTGAGATCCTTGAACAAAATTGCTACATGACCTAACAAAAGTGAAAACAATGAATTGGGCATCACAAGGGAAATCCAAGCAATTATCTTGTCCTTCAGCTAGCAGCATGGTGATTTCATGGAACCACATGAAGGTCATATAACAATCTAAACATATAAACAAAGCATTGTATCAGTTACATTTTACTGTAAAAGTAGTCATTTACACTTGGGGGAAATTTACACTAATTACATCTCACGTAATTATGCACATAAATTCCCCCCTTATAGTTATAGATATTTGATATAATATATATATTATATTCAGTCACTGCGTATTTTTCCCCCACGCATAATGTTGTATGTGGAAAAACACGTACTTAACCCCCATCGTAAATAACCATTTTTACCGTATTGCATATGATTTCGTGGTGATTTTGGGGATTTTTCATGGTAACAGCCACTGAAAACTGTTTTTGTAGTTATATGTTAAACATGATTGTTATATTACAGATCTACCTCCACCTGCGATACTACACCTGTCCCAACGAGCAGCGCTGGATTATTCGAATTCTTTTTATTGTCCCGATTTACTCGTTTGATTCATTCCTGAGTCTGATGTTCTTTAACAATGACAACTACTACGTGTATTTTGACAGTGTGAGGGACTGTTACGAAGGTAAGTTTTTAGCTCACCTGAGCTGAAAGCTCAATTGAGCTTTTCTATGATGTCCAATAGCGACCGCCACTTTACACCTACATTTTGTGTGTATCGTGTACATCGTTTCCTGAAAAATCACTGACAACATACACTCACTAATCAGGTGTAGAGTGTCATTAAAAAATCCCATGTACACTCTACACCAACGTATTGTGTGTAAAGTGTCAGAAAAAAAACTCATGTACACTCTACACTAAAGGCCGATATCAAGTTTCAAACTGGAGTTAGGTCCACATTTTTATCTTTTCCTTTCCCCTCACTTGGTACCTCTTTCATATTTCAATTGGCTCGTAATTCACTGTAGCACCCTGTCACATTTTGATTAGCTCGCAAATTGCCTCGTAGCTTTCGTTCTCTAGAAGAATTACACGTGCTTCTAAACTAGCGGTACAGATGTGAATAAAAAGAGAATACGTAAGTAAAATAATTGTGCCATCTTCATCTCCTGAAGTCCGTATTGGAATACACAAAGACCTGCAAACATGATACATGCATAATGACCATGATTTTTGCTTGACAACTCCTTTCTAAATAAAATGATAGTGGCCATAATTTCTATTTATGTAATTACATATTCTCTTTTCATTCAAATCTACCACCAGTTTAGAAGCACCGGTAATTTTTCTAGAGAAGCAAAGCTCCGGCGAAAGCTACGAGGCAATTTGTGAGCTAATTAAAATGTTAATTAAAATACGCAAAACGTTGGTGTAAAGTGTACATGGGATTTTTTTAATGACACTCTGCACTTGAGTAGTGAGTGTATGTTGTCAGTGATTTTTCAGGAAACAATGTACACGCTACACACAAAATGTAGGTGTAAAGTGGTGGCCGCTATCAGCCATCGTACTTTTCTGATCGCCTGTTGTCCGTCGTCTGTCTGACTGTCTGTCCATCTGTCTGTAAACTTTTCACATTTTCGAATTCTTCTCCAGAACCATTGTGCCAATTTTAAACCAAACTTGGCCAATAGCATCCTTGGGTGAAGGGCTTTCAAGTTTGTTCAAATGAAGGACCATGCCCCCTTCAAAGGGTAGATAATCACAAAAATGCAAAAATAGTGTGGGGTCATTTAAAAATCTTCTCATGAACCACTGAGCCAGAAGAGCTGATATTTACATGAAAGCTTCCTGACATAGTGCAGATTCAAGTTTGTTAAAATCATGACCCCTCCCCGGGGGTAGGATGGGGCCACAATAGAGGATCAAAGTTTTACATACAAATATATAGAGAAAATCTTTAAAAATCTTATTCTCAAGAAGCATTGGGCCAAAAAAGTTTACATTTACATGAAAACTTCCTGACATAGTACAGATTGAAGTTTGTAAAAGATCATGATCCCCATGGGTTGGTTGGGGCCACAATAGGGATCAAAGTTTTACATGCCAATATATAGGGAAAATCTTTAAATATGGGCCATGGTGACTCAGGTGAGCGATGTGGCCTATGGGCCTCTTGTTTCGACAAAGAAATGGTCAGATTAATATATTTTAAACCCCAAATATATATGCCTTATATAAAATAATAATCATGATAAAATACATTCAATCCAATGGGCCCCTGGCACCATTGGTGAGAATTATGCGGGAGTATCCGAGGATATTTTATCCCAAATAATAATATGTATACTTTCTAATAAATGATGAAATTATAAAAAACAACCCCCCCACCCCCCAAATTGATGTATTTGACAAAGTATAAAAAAAAATTCATGGACCTCCTCAGGTTTTACTCAGCATCAAATGCCTAAGAGGAAGCTGTCACTCAAACCTACACTTCATCAGAAACATTCGAGTACTTAATACAAAAACCTACACTTCATCAGAAACATTCGAGTACTTAATACAAAAACCTACACTTCAGAAGAAACATTCGAGTACTTAATGCAAAAACCTACACTTCAGAAGAAATTTTTGAATACATGTACTTTTGAAATATTGGTGTTTATCAAAAAATTATTAAATGACATACTATGATATTGTGGGGAAATGTGGAAGATTTTGGGGTCAAAGATTGAGTTCAAAATAAAGTCATCAGCCACCATGTGAATTGAACCAAATTGACCATTCACATCCACAGTCACATATTATTCAGTCGGGGTCACATATTATAAGAATTGATGAGAATGTTTCATAGGAATTTGTTATGCATAGGTTCTGTTTTATATGTGTTAGAATTTGATCTGAACAGTAGCTGAGAAGTTTTAAACACAGCCTTCTAAGTTACATCTAGAGCACCTAATAGTAATTGTGTAACACTTTATACATGAGTAGAAGAAGTCTTCATATTCTGTTCTCTATTCCACTCCAAAAAATTCTGTTTGTTGGAGGGGGGGGGGGGGGGGGGGGGTCACTAGCTGAGCAATACAACCCATCAGAAATATAGGATTTTGATGAAAACCACATTTTAAATATCCTCTGAAACTTAGTTTTTTGATAAAACCAACATCAACTTCAAGCTTGTCTGAACAATTCAAATGATGTTGTTTCCAATGCATATTTATACCCCCCGAACGAAGTTCAGGGGGGTATATAGGAATCACTGTCGGTCCATCCGTCCGTCTGTCTGTGCAGATTCGTGTCCAGGCCATAACTTCTTTGTTCTTTGACTTAGGCATACCATATTTGGCACACAGGTGGATCACCATGAGACAATGTGTTGAGTACCTTCATGACCTCTATATGACCTTGACCCTTGACCTCAAGGTCAAAATTAAAGGGTTTTTTTTACAATGGATTCGTGTCCGGGCCATAACTTCTTTGTTCTTTGACATAGGCATACCATATTTGACACGTGAGTGTATCACCATGAGACGATGTGTCATGTACCTTGGTCAAAAGGTCAAAATTAAAGGTTTTTACAATGGATTCGTGTCCGGGCCATGACTTCTCTGTTCTTTGAAATAGGCATACCATATTTGACACATGAGTGTATCACCATGAGACGATGTGTCGGGTACCTTCATGACCTCTATATGACCTTGAACTTTGACCTCAAGGTCAAAATTGATTATAGGGTTTTGACATAGTCATACCATAAGACATGGGTGTATCACCATAAGACTATGTGTCATGTACATTCATGACATCTTTATGACCTTGACCTTTGATCTCAAGGTCAAAATTATAGGTTTATGCCATGGATTGGTGTTTGGACTATATCTTCCATTTTCTTCTACAAAGGCATACCATATTTTTACACTCAGGAAAGAGGTAATTTATACCTATTAACAACACCCTTTGGGAGATTGGGGTAAGCGGGGGGTATTCTTAGTGAGCATTGCTCACAGTACCTCTTGTTTAAATATGTTTTCTTACAATTCATAAGACTTTCTATTTGTTTTTATTGCAGCATTTGTAATCTACAGTTTTCTGAGTTTGTGCTATGAATATCTCGGCGGAGAAAGTTCCATCATGTCAGAAATCAGAGGGAAACCCATCAAGTAAGTTACTATATATAGTACAGGTAGAAAAAGTCTAAAGGGAACCAAACTCAATGATACAAGGGGCTGTTAATGATACAAGGGGCTTTTAAGTTATGGTGTCTCTCTGTATATTAGATTAATATTTCCCTTTAATACAGTAAACCAACTACCACTCACATCAACTTTTCTCAAGTATTTGTGATGGAGGGAAGCTTTTGATATATATACAAACAAGTATTTGATCTAATGGTTCATATTCATGAATGAGCAAAGGTAGCAAATCTCACAAACATTTCTTGCACACAAATAAACGGTTGGTTTACAGCAATTATTATCTTAGAAATGTTCATATTATGTTAGATGTACAAGCCATTTTGTATGCCTTGCTTCTTAAAAACAAATGGGTGCGTAAGATTTGATTTCTGTAAAAAATCTAGGTCCATGAATATTAAAATCATCGTAAATTTTTCATTACTTTGTATTTTCTGTTTACACTCTGATTATAGACAACGTACATGTGATTTTAAATCGAAAAAAATATGACAGAATTTTGACTTCATGCAGTTGAAATATTCATGTCATGATTGATATTTTCTGCAATATATGACATTTTAGACCAAAACATGACATTTTAGATGTTGTCTTGCCAATCTCTGGTCTTTGCTCTACAACATTGAAATGTGTAAAATGTGTTTTTCTCCCAAAGTAATTAGAAAATATAGAGAGACCCAGAAACCATTGAAATTGTTGTTTCCTGTTTAAGATTTAACACTCATTAATGTCTGTAAGTCCCACCTTGTTATGTGTTCTGAATAACTTCATTGGTTAGAACACCGGCCTCCTGGGTTGTGGACATATGATTGCGAGTGCTATTTTGTATATGAGTTTTAATGTTTTTCTCACACTTTAAGATTTTATATTAGTTCTATGCCTTTTGTAGAAATTATGTTAATTACTTAGTTATGATTGGTGTCATTGCATGAATTAAAAAATCACTTTAATTCACTAGATTCCCCCACAAGATCTCGCCTTTATTGGTGTACTTTCTTTCACTGCAACATATGATATATTAGTGTTAAGAGTTCTTTTTCTAATTAGTGTAATGTTATACCTTAAATAGATTGCTGCACCACAATGTCAAGCTGCACCGGTGTATCACACATTGCCTTGTTGATTTGTATTGCGTAAGATTTCGTCATTCTGTTATTTTAAGGTCCAGCTGGATTTGGTGTACCTGCTGCCTTGCTGGTCGACAGTATACAATTGGCTTCCTCCGATTCTGTAAACAGGTAAGTTGGTTAACACACACACACAGAAGTTCGCTATGATCTCCATGTCTGCCTCAGCTGGGGATTGAACTCACAACCTACAATGAATTTTAGAATTTTCGCCACACTGTCACAGACACAGAGATCGCAATTCATTGTATACACTTAAATAAACATAATTGCCCTAAGTGATGAATAATTATCCCCTCGCAATTCATTGTGAGAGAGGATATAGTAACTAGACTGTCCATGTGGAGTGAGTATGTGTGGTAGTGTAGGTGTGGGTGTATAACTCGGAGCTTGTAAACACTCTACAGCCCACTCTTGTTTTTTGGGCTTGATTGATTTGATACTTCACGTGTAGATTTGTCATCAAGAGAGGAAAAACCAAAGGACAAGGTCACTACTGGACTTTACAGAAAAAGCTTGTAGACACTCTACAGGCCACATTTTTTGCTCAATTAATTTTATACTTTACATGTAGCTTTGTTATCAGGAGAGGAGGAACTCTATTGATTTGGAGGTCAAAAGTTCAAGGTCACTATGGGACTTCATATAGAAAAAATTTATTAACACTCTACAGGCCATATTTTTTTTGCTTCATTGATTTGATACCTCAATTGTAGCTTTTTTTATCAAGAGGAAGAATATTGATTTTGGGGTGAAAAGTTGGAAGGTCACTATGAGACTTACATTAACTGATTGCCTACATTGAGAGGGGATGCCCTGCTATGCGGAGCTCTTAATGAATATAATGCTTAGAAAAATTCACTATACATGGATACCTACCTCCGACCCAGCACTGGGTTGGAACTTGTGACCTGCAGAAACCAATCATATATAACATGACCAATCTCTACCCAGAGTTATCCAATCTAATTAAAATCAGACTTCTTATATCCCTGCATTATACTCTGTGTAAGTAGATCTGACATAACCCGACTAGGGGTCATGTTCATGTAAACTTTATGTTAGCCAATCAGCGCGTCGCCTATGAAATCATCGGTGTTCACAATTCAAGGAAAATTACTGCAATTGTTTGGTTTGAAAGAAAACACATCGCAGCTAGATGTGACATCACAATGCACCGTTTACTTCGACTGGCGTTATATTCCTCTTGTTAATTAAGTAAACATCTTGAAAACTATTAAAATCGTACCCATCACTATTCATACATAAATCGCAATTCACAATTAATTTAATCTGGGTGTACAATTAATTTAATCTGGGTGTATTTTACATCTTACGTTTTGTTGTTTGTATGGACGGAATAGATTAGGCATTACTGCGAAAGTTTAAAATTCCTTATGTTAGAATACACAATTTTATAGTGTGGAATAAACTTCGCGGGAGAGAGATTACTGCAACTTGTTTACGAATTGGTGGGAACTACCTAAATAGCCATCATTGTCTGTATGGTGCAATCTGACTTGCTGATAGTTCTCGTGAATAGGTCATGTGGACTTGACCCTCTATGGGCTTATGTCAGATTCTATTTTAGCGATTGTGGGCATATTTTAGGATCTGATTTTGATTAGATGGCAAAGTTATTATTCCCGTTGCACTCCACTAATACCTTTGTCAACGTCTAAAAAGTATATCAAAATATACTAAAACTAACTTAGCATATCAAACTGTAGCGATAATATGTAAGCAAAACAAACACTTGTCTGAATTTTTTAAAAGCAGAAGATGGTAAATATGAGGACACCTGAGCGAATTAAAAGGTTTCATATAAATATTCATCCATTCAATAATACTAGAATAATCATGGAATTCATTTTCATGAACCTACTTAAGGATTTGAAGCTTTAAAACTAAAACTTGTAAAATCATTATTTATGATGCAATAGGTAAAAGTAAGTTTTGCCAAGAATCTTTACATTTAGACGTTGACAGAGGTGTTGTAGCGTAGATTGTAACATGACATGGTAATTAATGTGTAAATGCAGTACATTTACAATCCAATATCCTAATTAACATCAATGAAAACAATGTGCCTGTAATAGAATATCTTAATTGTAGGCTAATCTTCAGTTCTGTTATTGAATACCTTGTTTGTAGGCAACTCTTCAATTCTGCATTGTTAAGCCGGTCATGGCCACAATCACGTTGATTTTACAAGCCTTTGGACTCTACAAGGATGGCAACTTCTCGTAAGTTTTGGTCTTCTAAGTCGTATCTTTGAGGCATACTTTCATTATAGGTTTATGTTCATGTAGTAAGATATGAAAATGCCTCTCTATACAATAAAGAAATTGACCTGAATTTCTCTGTAAATTAGTTTTGATTAGAAGTGGGAAACAGTTGGGAATACTGTATATATAATTATATATTAATATTTTCACTGTATGCCAGAATGTACCTAGCCATAACATTTATGTAGAATGGACTTAAAGTTCATGTGAAAACACAGATTTAGACAAGAGACTAAAAATCATCAAAAGTGAATTGAAAGTTGTATTATGTAAATGATTTTTTGTGTTGGAAATACACACGTTTAATTGTTCATGAATAAAAAATTTGATAGATTATTATTAAAATTTCCATATTGATGTCGTCCATTGTTCAGTGATGAAATATTTCTATCCTTTTTAATGATTTTCTTTCAGGCCGTCCTCGGGCTTTCTGTACATCACGCTTATATACAATGTGTCGGTCAGTCTGGCCCTGTATGCTCTGTTTTTGTTTTACTTTGCCACAAGAGAACTGTTGAGCCCTTACGACCCTGTCTGGAAGTTTCTTACAGTGAAGTCCGTCATTTTCCTGTCATTCTGGCAAGGTATGCCAGGATACTTTAAATTTTCAATATTCCTAAAAAATGTTATAATCAAACCATCTTTCTACTTGATATACCTTTTATTGGGTAATTTTGACATATTGGAAATGATGACAAAAATTTGCTAACATTTTTAAAAAAGCACCAATATTTTCATTCATAATTATGAATGCATAGGATTAAAATCTGCCAAAACTAAATTTCAATATTTCAAACTCCTTATTTTGAGAAAACTTTGCCAAATATTCCAAAATTATCCAAGATATCTGATTAGGAATGCAGCTTCAGTAAATTATTGCTGATTATTATTAATTACAGGTATTGTGCTGGCTATCCTTGAGAAGGCAGGTGCTATTAGTCAAATATTCTCGGACAATGGAACCATGAAAGTGGGCCTAGGTACCGTCTCTGCGGGTTACCAGAACTTCTTCATTTGCATTGAGATGTTCTTTGCGGCTCTGGCACTGCGCTTGGCTTTCCCGCATTCCATCTACAGTTCCGGACCAGCGAACACCACGGGAAGGACTGTGTCCCTGCAAAGTATATCCAGCAGTCTGAAAGAAACCATGAATCCTCGGGACATTATGCAAGATGCAATTCACAACTTCCACCCCAACTATCAACAGTACACCCAGCAAGGAAGTAAAATCCCGCATGAGGAAGAGCAGGCAGATGGCTGGCCGTACGAACAGTATCAGAATCGTCCCACGCACAATGGCAATGCCACCAGGGATGTGTTGTCACGACCACTGCCCCATCAACAACCAGAGGAATCCCAAGGCCAAAGACCACAGCGCCCTCATGTGGGCTCAACTAGTAGGAAATTTAATGAGAAGACAACTCTGTTGAGTTCTGATGATGAATTTCAGTGAGTTGTGAATGACGGATAGTGTGTTACAATCTTTTGTCTTTGTGACCAGCATTGATTAGAAGAGCAGACGATATACGTCTGCATACAGTTTATAAAACCCCAGAAGTAAGCTGAACTAAAGATATACTGCACTAATTGAGGAACAGATTTTCTCTCAAGAATTTTATCTAAATACACCATGTTAGCTTTACAAACAGTAGTGTAAAATTTCATACAAATTTCCTTAATCCTTTTTTGTTCGCCATTAATCTACCAATTGCTGGTTTTCTTTATTATTCAACCTTTAAGATTTACAAATGTCAATTTCATTTCTACAGTGTAGGTCTAGATTACTTCAGCATAATGTTATTGATTGACACCCTTCCCACCGTAATCTTCATGTGAAAAGATAAAATGTCATTTGTAAATAATCTTTGATTACAGTTGTTGGTTCAGGTAATTGTACTAGTCTGTAATGTGAAAATAGTGACAGTTTTTTACTGAGCTTGTGGTTTTGAGTTCTATTATTGTGATAATTTTGGTCATATCATTTTACATGTTCACAGAGAGATACTGTTATAATCATACATCGTATAATTCAGTAGCGGTTTACATAACAGACACATGGCAATATACCACTTCTGTTTGCTGTTATTATGAACACAATGAAGAATCTCACAAAATGCGTAATTTTTTTAGACTAATAGTGTACATGTACTATATAACATAATTTAACTCATACGGAAGAACAAATGTGGAGTGTGCACAGATTTTGTCAAGTATGAAAGTATGTCATGGTGTTTTGCAATTGCATTAATACATACAAAATTTGAAGACGCACCTATGTACTGCATCAGTTACGAACCCATCTCTCTGATTAAGATTTCATTTTTGTTTTGAGAAACTTGATCCTACTTTTTTTCTTTAATTGAGTTGGTCACTTCAATGTTTTTTAAATATGAAAAAGTGGTATTTAACATACTGATGTCATAGTACAATTATTTCTATGCAGTTATTACCTGTAAACTTCCCTACCCCCCAAAGTTTTTTTTTTTTTTGCTTTCACTTTTTTTTTGTAGAAGTGCTATTTATCAAAGTAACATCTAACTCTAGGGATTCTTCATTCCTTGCTGCTGCGCCAAAAAAAGAAATGTCTCATTTCATCATTATGGTTGTGTAAGAAATATTTGCAACTTTGCAGTTATCTGTAAAATAGTTTGCAATTAGTATAGTGTGCAATATGATATTTTTTAGACTTTGGTTTGTAAAGGTATAGTTCAGAGAAAGTGCTACGTGTTGATATGATAAGACTTTTGTATGAGTGCTGAGTTATCTCCCTTGAGATGTCCGTGTCTGAGGTCTGATGGGAATACAGTGACATAGAAATGGCTTCTTGTACATTTTTTGTAAATTCTTCAGTTAAAACATTGTATCACTGTATATGTCCAAATATATGTATCCAAGGAAACAACCATGCTTATTGTAGACATCTATTAAACGTTTGCGTGCTGTAGGCTCTATCTAATTCACTAAGACTTGCAGTGGCAAATCACGTATACTAACTTCCTTTGGTTTGTGTACTATAATCATGAAAATCAGAGTGGAAAATCGACTTTAAAGACTTATGGCATGTGACTACCAACGTAGAACAGCCTCGCGTGTCCTCCGGGATGCAGAGAGGATATGTAAACTACTGATGTAGATGCAGTATCGAGACCAATTCTAACTTGATAATTCTGTGTTCAAGACAATATTAATACGATAGGCAAAAATTCATTCATTGTTGAATTCTAATATTATTGACAGCATTCTAAAAAATAAATGCATTTTCACATTTCAACAGAACCTTAATGACCTTGATAAATGGAAGAAACCAGTACAGTCAACATACAGTCTGGGGTTATCAAATAATGAGAGAACTTTATTCTAGAGATTTACCTACTTAAATAGTTCTTTTTTTAATGAATTATTTTTTATGTATTTTTTGTGCAATACTACATATGTACAACAAACATCTGTGAAATGCTGTGAGGTTATATTTTGTTTCTTCAAATGCATGGAAAATATTTTCATGAAATGTACAAAGACTGAATTTTAGCAGAATAGGCATCTGACAGAAATTGAGTGGGAGGGGGCATTTCCTTGTAAAAAGTGGTGATTTTTTTTTTAGCATTGATCAGGGGTAAAACAAGTTTTTGAACCAAAAAAAATGGTGGATTCAAAAGTTGTGGCATTTCACCGAGTTATAATTCCATCACCTTATATTTTTTACTTACATTATAATTGAGTGTATGAACAAAGCCTCATTTATTTTCATAATTTATCTGCCTTATTTCTTTTTTTTTTTTTTTATTGCTCAAAAAAGCTTTTTTCTCAGATATTGGGATAAAAGTGATAGTTTGAGAGGGATATCACAGGGACCAATTTAAACCATGTCAAAATTGGATACATTTCAAAACTTTTCCAAAATGGGGAAGTACTATCAATTTTAAAATTAATGCATGGGGTAATTTACGCTTATTACAAATTTAAATATTCCTTTCATATCTTGTATTTTGTAGAGGAATATGTAGACTTTGTAAAAGTTACACCCATAGCACAAGATGTACTCTATGCATCATTAACAAAACACAGAAATTTTCACATTTACAGGTCTAAAATGCTTTTTCAGACCAAGAATTTTCCTATTTGATTTTGCTATTGTAGATATTATTATGAATGACATCTAGATTTGTTGCGTCATACAATGGATTTCTTGATGACAACTTAATTCTCTTTATTACACTCAAGGAATTTGAAGTTAGACCATGTGTATCATAAATTTATTTTTATAATTGTTTTATTTTTTACATATCTTAGAAATACATTGTACTTTGATTCATTTCTGGGTACTATTTTGGTGATATGTTTAATGCTTGTAATAGATATTTTACGTTTAGCGAGTTTAATCATCTACTGAAGTTTGGTTGTAGAAGCTTGTTATCCCTTCACAATTCTTTGTATTGGGCTCATTTGTAAGTGGGTGAGCATGTGTGTGAGTATATTTGTGTAATACTGAGCTCCATTTTAAAACAAATCAAACACTCCGCATTCACTATAGTAAACTTATTTACATACATGAAATCTTGAGATGCTCACCTCTATATGACATTTTGTGATTTTTTCTCACATTCTATAAAGACACCCTTTTCTTGGCCATCTTTGTACTGGAAGACCAGTGTACCACATATTTCAGTTGTAGACCTGTGACATTGTGTTCCAACCTTTAATTCTTTAATTGTACGATGGTTACTACAGTTGATGATTGCACTCGCTGATTAAATATTTGTCTCACTCACACAATATCATATTAGCTACATAGTTGACACTTCATTCATCAATGGTATGAGGCAGTTGTTGCTATAATGCTTCTGCTAGTTGTATCCTGCAATGCTACAATCAAGCTGCTAGTTGTTGCATGCTGCTATGCTACAATCAAGCAGCTAGTCATAGCCCCCGTGAACGAAGTTTATGGGGGTATACTGGAATCACCATGTCCGTCTGTCCTTGGACATAATTTGTCCAGAGGATATCTTTAACACCTACAAACAGATTTGATGAAAATTGTATATCTTATATGAATAATGAAGTTGTGCACTTGCTATTTTGATTGAGATCATTTAACATTCAAGGAAGTTATGGATATTTTTTCCAGTTTGAGGGATGTTGTCATTGTTCAGAGTATATCTTAAAAACCAATTAACAGATTTGATTCAAACTTTGTGTATATATTATGTATATAAGTTGTGCACTTGTCATTTGACTTTTCCTTTTCAATTCAAAAGCCTTGCCGAGTAGCTCAGCATACCGACTGCTGAAATGCAGGTCACAGGTTCGAGTCCAGCAGGGGTTTTAAATTTTTTTCAGATTATCTTTTACTAAAACGTCATTTTTTGACAAAATAAAGTAAATTTGAAAAATTTCAACTTCAAAATATTGTTGTACATATCCTCCACTTTTCATCTACATCAAAATTCTCTGGTGTAGCATACCTCCTCAAGTAGTTTTCTTTTACATTTTGTAATGATTTGTTCTTTCACAGAGACTACTGCATTAGTTTAGGAGAGGGTATAATGGAGTCATCAGTCCATTTGTCTGTCTGCCTGTGGATGATTTTGTTGATAAATGATAAGATGTGTCCTTCACTGGCTTCTTGGTGTCAGAAGGATGTGTTTAATCTTCAATGAGCACAAATTCACTATTTCCCACCATTCATTGTGTCCTGCGGGGGGTATTGGTCCTGTTAGGACAGTTCTAGTTGTTGCATGCTGTAGTGTAACAGTAAAGTTGCTAGTTGTTGCATGCTGTAGTGCAACAATTAAGTTGCTTGTTGTTGCATGCTGTAGTGCAACAATCAAGTTGCTAGTTGTTGCATGCTGTAGTGCAACAATCAAGTTGCTAGTTGTTGCATGCTGTAGTGCAACAATCAAGATGCTAGTTGTTGCATGCTGTAGTGCAACAATCAAGATGCTAGTTGTTGCATGCTGCAATGCAACCATGCAGCTGCTTACCATCATGATTTGGATTATTTGTGTAGAAAACTTGTACATGACGGAATAAGTTGCATTTTTATGATTCCGTATCGTTTTAAAGGTGAGGACCCAATATTTCGATTACTGTGGCTATGTGGTTGGCATGGTTAGAAGATTTTACTGACACAACAAGGACAACATGTTCGGATCAGGCTTTTATTGCCGTTAGTTTATGACATTCTAGTTGTGTAGCTTAGAACATATCTGTTGATATTTATTTGTGCCATGTTGTCCTGTGCGTGTGATAATAAAATATTAAACACAACTAATGACATTTCTTTTTTTAATGGAAGGAAAAAACAGGACTTTGATGAGTAGAATATGCCCATGGTGCGTTAAGGATGTTTGCTCCTGAGTATGTAAGTCTTAAAAAAGTTTTACAAATGGTATCTATCTATGATAATTTACAATATCTGAGAGGAGTGGGGTCTATGTTGTTATAGATCAGCCAGATGATATTGAATTTGACGTTATACACGTAACGAGACCCACAGGCCTTGTTGCTCAACTGAGTGTTGGCCCCAAAATCTATAATTATATTTCTTCTCTGCACATCTAATATTCAGTAGTAGTATAGAACATGTGCTTTTAAAACAAGTTCCAATACTGATGAAAGACTACGGTACATAATATATGTTATACTGAATATTATCCAACACTATTTGAACTAGCTATTTTCAACCTGCCTTAAAAACCATGGGGTTGTGAAATTCACAATTTTAGTACATCCTTCTAGACTTTTCCTTACTAAACATAAAGTTTTTACTTCACCTGATATAAAGTCTATTATCGCTGTCGTAAACATTTCACATTTTTATCTTCTCCAGAAGCACTGGGCAAATATCAATCAAACTTGGTACAAATCATTCTTGGATGAAGGGGACTCATGTTTGTTCAATTGAAGGCCCAAATCCCCTTCAAACAGGAGATTATCAAGAACAGGCAAAAATAGGGTGGTGTCATTTAAAAAGCTTCTCAAAAACCACTGGGCCAGAAAAGTGGAAATTTAGATGAAAGCTCCCTGATAGAGAGTAGGTTCAAGTTTCTTCAAATTTGTTTAGATGTTGGTCCCCTGAAATAGTGTGGGGCCACAATAAGGAATCAAAGTTTGCCAAGGGAATAGAGAGGGAAACAGCTTCAAAAATCTCAACAACAGCAGGGCCTTGATTACTTGTACTGATGTGCAATTATCTTCAGGTCTGCTCAATTCAGGAGCATTGGGGGAAGGGTGATAATAGTTTTATTTGGGAATATACAGGAAATTAATTTAAATAGTAGCAAGGCCAAACTAATCCATATGCGAAAAATAACTTTATGTGCCTGCAACAATAGTTAGGGGAGAATTAAGTTATATTGTTTTGTCCTGTTTGCCCATTTGTCCAAAACTTTAATCTTGCTCATAACTTTTGAATAGTGAGTAATAGGGCTCTCATATTTCATATGCACATTCCTTCTGACGAGACCTTTTTTATACCAACATTTTTAACCTTGTGACATTGACCTACTTTTTATAAAACCTTACAAAACTTTTACTGTTACTCGTAACTTTTGAATTGTGAGGATAGGGCCATCATCTTTCATATATGGATTCCTTGTGACAAAACCTTTGTTTTCATATCAAACCTTTGAGTTTGACCTACTTAAAGAAAATATAACCTATTAAATATCTCTGGAACTATTTAAGGTAGGGGTTTCATATTTTGTCTATCAATTCTCTCTGGCAAGACCTTTCATGGTCTGACCTTGTGACCTTGGAGTTAGACCTACTTTAAAGAAATTCCAACCTATTCAATATCTCCTGGACTATTTAAGGTAGAGCTTTCATATTTTGTATATATTTTTTATAGTAAGACCTTTCATTTCATACCATGATCTATGACCTTCAGAACAGCAAGGTCATGTTAGTCATATTGGTTTTGAGGCATCCACATGTTTTTGTGAATTGAAGTTTTGCTATATCACAACCCTTTGTGGCTAGGTTGGTGTCAAAATATTTCAAGGGAATAAAAATTGAAAAAAAAATCTCTTAAAAATCACAACAGCTGGGCCAAGGTGACTTGAGTGAGCGATGTGGCCCATGGTCCTCTTGCTATATAGTATCTGCAAAATTATAAAAGCCTTTCAAATGATAAATGAATTTAATCACTTTGATCATTTGGCCACTCCCTAGTACCATAATCCTACCCCTGAGATCATGAAATTTACAATTTTGGTAAAGGGCTACCTACCCCTTCTAAATATTGATGTAGATTCAATTTAGTATCACTAGCATTAAAGATCTTATTTAAATGTTTTACACATACACATTATATGCCATTTAGTTTGGCTCCACCCTGGAGTTAGAAACCTCTACCCCAGGGATCGTGAAATTTACAATTTTGGTAGAAGCCTTCCTGCTCTACACGACTATGCATTTAGTTTTTTACAGATGCGCAGTATGTAGAATAGAGTGTTGAAAATTGGTCAATTTTGGCCCCACCCCCAAGGCCTCGGAGGTTCAGTCGTGAAATTTACAATTTTGTCCCAAAGATGCTTCATACTTAATTCGAAAAGAATTAAAATGATAGTTATCAAGAAGAAGTTAGAAATGTTCAATTGATGACGACTGACCAATAGGTCACCTGAGTGACTGTTGTTATCTGCAAGAGCAGAGCAACGGAGTATAGCTCCAAAAGATCTGACTGTAGACATATTTAGTTCACACCTTGTTTCCTCGTCTGCTTCATTTACATATGAAGAAGCAGCCAGTGTTTTTGTACACCACAAGTTGAAGTCACCATGAGACACTAAATAGGATTAACTTTAGGATTATTTTACTCAATAACTTAGTAATTGTCAACTAAAAGAAATTATATTGGGTAATGAAGTGTCAGAGAATTTATATTGGGTAATGAAGTGTCAGAGAATTTATATTGGGTAATGAAGTGTCAGAGAATTTATATTCAGTAGTGAAGTGTCAGAGAATTTATATTCAGTAGTGAAGTGTCAGAGAATTTATATTCAGTAGTGAAGTGTAAGAAAATTTATATTGGGTAGTGAAGTGTAAGAGAATTTATATTGGGTAGTGAAATGTCAGAAAATTTATATTGGGTAGTGAAGTGTCAGAGAATTTATATTGGGTAGTGAAATGTCAGAGAATTTATATTGGGTAATGAAGTGTCAGAGAATTTATATTGGGTAGTGAAGTGTCAGAGAATTTATATTCAGTAGTGAAGTGTCATAGAGTCACAGAAAGACATATTGAGGTCAAAGGTCGATACAAAGAGAAAAATGATATTCTGCCTCAAACTGTGAGAGATTTGGATAAGCACATCCTGGATAACTCCGTTTTCACCTACCGTATAAGCACTTTATAAGCCCATTTTAAAGACTTTTCAAGCACATCACAGTACTCTTTAAATTTAAAACTAGGGATTTTCTCCCCAGATTTAATATGAAAGTAGCAGAAGTTTTTTAAAAATTTTATTTTGATACAGTCATCTACTTTGAGAATCAACTCATTCCCATAAAAATCAGAACACTATCCCATTAAAATATCAAGCACATTTCTGGGACTTACACATATCTATTTCAAAATCAAGCACTTTTCATACACCTGATAAAAAATGCATGGCCTCCACAAACCCTGAATAAAGAAAAACTCTGTAATAATTGTATATAGTATTTATTTCATCTGTGTCATGAATATGCCAATTTATCACCAGTTGCATAGATGTAAACAAAATTCCAAATATATATTCTGCTAAAGTCAATGTGTTCACAAATAAATGTATATGATTTAATATGTATATTGATATATGTATATCTTTATTGATTTAGTGAAATTAGACATCTAAATATGCCCAACCTAATTTATACCAAAGAAAATAAAAATAAAATCACTTTAAAATTCACAGAATGAAAAAAATTTAAAGTTTTAAAGCTAACTATAATTTTTGCACTCCTTTTTTCCTTCATTCATACAAAGACAAAAAAACAAACACACACTCCCAAAATAAGCCATCAAATAACATACACATTCACAACTTTTAAAAACTTTAAAATGTACAATTATTGCACTTGAACTGTCCACAACTCTGTATCACAGCAGCACCTCACTGAGCTGTTGATGGTGTGTATAATATCATAGGTAATCTCAATCCATCGACTCCAGCTCCATCTAGAAATAGCAATATTTAAATGTATATATAATTTGTTTTTGTTATTTTTGTTGTTGTTAAAAACAAATGTCTCCCCAGCTCCCCTATTTAAGAGAACTCCAAATTACACTCCCTCCCCTTAATGTACTGCATGGTATGGAGGAGAAAGCATGAGCAGGAACATGGACATTATGAACTGCACTTTGTACATTCGGGGGAAAAAATGGAGAAAAGATTCAACATCGATGTGAACAATGTCATTGTTGTATATGATACAAAACTAATGACTATTGGTGGTAGTCCACTCTAAAGGCTTATTTCCAGTCACATGGACTGGTAGCCCACTCTAAACACTTCCAGTCACATGGACTGGTAGCCCACTCTAAAGGCTCACTTCTAGTCACATGGACTGGTAGCCCACTCTAAACACTTACTTCAAGTCATATGGACTGGTAGCCCATCCTGAAGGCTCGACTGACACCCCATTCCACCACACAGAAAGACAGCGTTCCAATGGCTCCTAATATTGTCAGAATCAGTAGCTGGTAATGAAGAAGCAACACCTCGCTGTAGAAGAATGCAGCCGCCGCTGCCACAGACTACAAAACAGTCATCAAACTCTCAAGATATCTGTACACAGACTACAACACAGTCATCAAACTCTCAAGATATCTGTGTACACAGACTACAACACAGTCATCAAACTCTCAAGATATCTGTGTACACAGACTACAACAGTCATCAAACTCTCAAGATATCTGTGTACACAGACTACAACACAGTCATCAAACTCTCAAGATATCTGTGTACACAGACTACAACACAGTCATCAAACTCTCAAGATATCTGTACACAGACTACAACACAGTCATCAAACTCTCAAGATATCTCTGTACACTGAAACTCTTCAATACTGCTCAGCTGTCAAACCATAGAAAATGGCTTAGTTAGTGGAATGCTCAGTTTATGATGAATTATGTCCCTTTTCCAAAGCTTACACTGTTCACTGTCATTGAAACTGAGTTTCTATTGATGATTTTTTTACTTTAAAGAAATTTTTTTTACAATTAAAACCAATTCTTTGATTTGCAATAAACTACCAGTCGACTGAAAGCACACACAAGTGGTAAAACTAAAGAATATGGCCTGTTTAGAGGGGTGCTCAGTTTATATTGAGTTATGTCCCTTATGATGCCCACAAGAGTTTCTATTGATGATTTAGGACTTTTAAGAAATTTTCTATGATTAAAACTAATTCTCTAATTTGCAAAATACTACAAGCTGACTGTCCATTACTTGTAAGTGCACACAAGCAGTAAAACTAAATTAGCTAATGCCAGATGGGTAATGTTCACTTTAAATGACTGACTGAGTGGACACAGCAATTACATGTATTTAATTATCGCCTTACTGCAAGTCTCTAATTTACAACACCTGCTATTGAAAATGATTTCCATTGCATAAATTTTAAAACAGTAAAAATGTATACAGTATTCCGTATTTTTCTCAATTGCTATAAATTCTTCTCAACATTTTAATTTGTAGAATTTCATACAGCACCTCTTAACATAAGAAATTTCCCCATTACTTAAAATTGTTAATTGACTCTTATACCGTCTATAACCGTAAGTACTACACACATTAATAAATTACTATGTATTTGTGAATATTCACATAAGAAAATTATTCTCACACATTCAAACCAATTTCTCATTTACTGATATCATCCAGGTGAAAAATAAACAAACTGTAACACAGTGTTAATGGACGATGAGTTAGTAACTAGCACAGCCAGCCATAAGATTAAATTAAACATGTGAGTCAGTAGTATCTAATATTTGTATCTTAATTTGCGGTTTTATCATACATACACAAATCATATTTACCTGCACAAATTTGAATAATGCAAACGCTGGGGTGCTGTCCTCGGGGAACATAAAGCCCAGAATGGAGTAGAGCTGTCAATAAAAACATACACCTGTAAATTTCATAGGGACACTCCTTCTTAATATCAGTGTAGAAACATCGAGTATTCCTTATATTTACAAGAGAACATATCTTGGCAAAATTGTTTGTCAGCATCAAATCACAACTGTACCTGTGTATCAAATTCTCACCTTACCTGTGTGTTAAAACTGCTGTCTCCAAACCCCAGTAGAAAGGAACAAAACACTGCTATGTACTTACTGCAAAGATAAGAAATATGACATTATGGGATTCAACATTCTTTTTGAAGAATTTATCGATGTGTAAACTTTGCACATTTTTACTCACAAACTGAATAAAAGTGTGAAGCACTTTTATGTTATGTTTGTGAGTAAAATGTCCGGAGTTTACACATCAATAAATTTTTCAAAAAGAATGTTTGATTCTTATAATTCCAATTTGTACTATCAATTTCAAAAATTTGAATAGTTTCCCTGCAATATGTTATTTTTTTTTCAAGTGCATATGTATACAGCATTTTGGGATTTATTAATTTGTAAATTCTCATTTAGCTTTATTTTTGTCCAATCAAAACAATTGTAACATTGGAATTATTGAAAGCTGAGCCGTAGTTTTCACCATCAGTCAAAGATGGAGTCTTTATATGCATGTCACTGATGTGAAAAACACATGTACTAAACACCTCTGTAAAACTGCAGAGGATAGGAATGTACAGCCATTTCTTTAATCATTACTGATTTGCACTTAAATATCAAAGTGAACACGTTTTCATTATTGTTGTTATTGCTGAAGTGCAATCTTATTACCTGCATATTCATTGCTGTTGGAGTGGGCTAATTCATATCTTAAAATTCAAATTTACAATTTCCTAATGTAGTTTAGCATTTCAAAGACTATAAGTACGGAGCCAAATTGACTGTGCTGAACTATATTTTCCTGTCATGTTTATTTGCATGCTCAAAGCCATCAAGCAGAGCATTTACTGCATTCTGAAGACGTAAATATAATTCAAATTTCAATGTTACAAATCAGAAATCAAATCTTACTTGGGTGTCAAGAATGAAGAAATGTCATCAGAATTTTTTGGTGAACCATTGGAAAGGTTCATGAAGATAAGAAAAAATGCTGCCATGTGTGCCAGGAATCCCAGCAGAACGATGGGGTCACGGCCATATTTATTGGTCCTTTTTCCCATCAAACCAAAAGCTGCACCACCTGAATTCAAAATGTGTTAAATTCTAGTAATACTGTATCCTGTTCTGTAATAAGACTTTGCTTGCAGATTTTATCTAACAAAATAACAACATAATGTCAGGTCTTTTTATAATACAATGATAATATACAACTAGACACGATCTCGTTGCGAGCAACGAGTAGGTCTTCCGTCCGATTTGTTGATGCACTCGGAGTTAAAAAAAAAAAGAAAAGACAAATGAGTCCCAATTTAGTTTCCGACTTTAAGACACTTTAGATATAATCAATTTTTCATATCATAAGCTTCTGAAGCAAAGTTGCGGTGAAATTCGTTTGAAATTCGACTCTCCAGGCGAGCCATAAGGCCCGCGGGCCTATTTCTTGATGTCATTTGTTAGCCCTCTATAGACTCAACAACTTTAGTTCTATATGTCTTTACAAAATATTTACCTGTAAAAAGTTATTGAGATCGACCGATATCGACAAAAAATCGACTCTACAGGCGAGCCATTAGGACCATAGGCCTATTTCTTGATATCAATCGATAGATCTCGATAAACTGAACAACTTTTGTTCAATATGTCCTTACAAAATATTTACCAGTTACAAGTTTTTGAAATCGACTGATATCGACAAAAATCGACTCTACAGGCGAGCCATGAGGCCCACAGACCCATTTTTTGATATTGATCAATAGGTTATGACACATTGAACAACTTTTGTTCAATAATGCTTTTCAAAAAATATGTCGTTTTAAAGATATGAGGCGTCAAATATTGACGATTTTGGCCCTTAAAATCTCTAATTACGTAACATATGACCTACTTTTTGATTTGATAAGATCAAGCTCGTTGAGATGAACATTTCCGCTTCTACAACTTATTATAAAATATTAATAGTTTCTGAGATATTCTCAAAAACATTTGGACCCTTCTGAACCCCTAATTTAAAGGGCCAGCCCGTTTTGCTTGATATCGTAAGAAAGGCCTTGTCATTTTAAACATTTTTTGCTCAACAAGTATTTAGAAATTCTTTACCGTTCTCGAGTTATCTCTACAAGAAATATTTAGGGGCCAAACTGTAGCTCCCTAACGGGGCCACATAGGGAAAAAACGAAATGTACATATTGTTTAGATTATCATTCTGAACAACTTTTGTTCAATAATGCTTTTCAAAATATTTGTTGTTTTCAAGATATGAGGCGTCAAATATTTATGATTTTGGCCCTTAAAATCCCTTATTACGTAACATATGACCTACTTTTTGATTTGATAAGAACAAGCTCGTTTAGATGAACATTTCCGCTTCAATGACTTATTACAAAATATTAATAGTTTCTGAGATATTCTCATAAACCTTTGGACCCTTCTGGGCCCCTAATTTAAAGGGTCAGCCCCTTTTGCTTGATATCGTAAGAAAGGTCATGACATTTCAAACATTTTTTGTTCAACAAGTATTTAGAAATTCTTTACCGTTCTCGAGTTATTTCTAGAAGTAATTTTTAGGGGCCAAACTGTAGCTCCCTAACGGGGCCACATAGGGTAAAAACGAAATATGCATATTGTTCAGATCATCATTCTGAACAACTTTTGTTCTTTATTGCTTTTCAAAATATTTGTCGTTTTCGAGATACAAGGGGTAAAAAATTTATGGTTTTGGCCCTTAAAATCCCTTATTACGTAACATATGACCTAAATTTTTATATGAATAGATTTGGATTGTTGAGATGAACATTTTTTGTTCTTTGACTTATACCAAAATATTAACCATTTTTGAGATATTTGATCTAGACTTTGAGCCCTTCTAGATCCCTAATTTAAGGGGCTAGCCCCTAAATCTTGATATTTTCGAAAAGATCTTGTAAATGTGCACAACTTTTGTTCTACATGTCTTAACAAAATATTTGCAAGAAAAAAGATATTGGAGATCAAAGGTCAAAAATCGGCGAAATCGGCGAAAAATTTTGGCATCCATTTTTTCAGGTCCAGGCGAGCGTTTAGGCAAATCGCCTCCGGTAAAATCGAATCCCCCACAAATCTTCTAAAATGTTTACTCTATCTTGTGTAGAAATTTCAAGACTCTAGCTTCAAAACTAACGGAGATGTGTGGACAACAAGGCCCTCCAAAAAGTCACTAAAAGAGAGATAACTCCTGACCGGAAGTGACGTCAAGCACGAAATTTTGCAAGCAAAGTCTCGTCACCAAAAGACATCTTTCCTGAAAATTTCGTGAAAATCGATCGAGAAATGGCTGAGAAAAACGCGTGTACTACCAAGGAAAATAATAATAATAATAATAATAATGAAGAAGAAGAACGCGAACAATAATAGTAAGGTCTTCCGCAGGAGACGGAAGACCTTAATAATAATAATAATAATAATGAAGAAGAAGAACGCGAACAATAATAGTAAGGTCTTCCGCAGGAGACGGAAGACCTTAAATAGATTACTAGTATAAAACAATAAAAAAACAAGTTCTTTGCAAACCAGGGTATATCCTCTCACAATGAATGTCTACAAGCTTTTCATATTAAGTCCTATATACTTCAAAGACCTTGACCTTTTGATCCTAAACTTAATAGAGTTCTTCCTCTCTTGATAACAAAGCTACATGTGAAGTTTTAGATCAATCAAGCATCAAATGTGTCCTGTAGAGTGTCTACAAGCTTTTTCCATGAAGTTCCATTGTGTTCTGAAACTTTGATCTTTTGACCCCAAAATCAATAGACTTCTTCCTTTTTTGATAACAAAGTTACCTGTGACAGTCTGTGCAGTATCAAATTGAACTTCAGAGCATTTACATACTCAGTTTTATCCACACAAAAATGGTTCCATTACTATATTCACTCTCACAATGAATTACAAGGGGATAAATAAACCTTTTTCTATAAAAAGACATAATGACATCTGTAAGCTGTCAATAACAATAACATCCACATATATTGCGTTGGGATCGATACACAAAGAAAACATCACACATGGAAAATCTATGTACACCACTGAAGTCCTGTAAAGTTTAAACTTGACTTATTTTCGAATGATTAGCAAACAAATTCTACAACCTAAGTCATAATATGTGTTTTGTTGGCTGAAACACTGGTAGCTGGGAGGAAACCCGAGTACTTGAAGGAAACCCACGAGTCTGAGTGGGCGACCATCTTGCCCTCTCACATACAACCACTGTCAATGATGAGGATCAAACTCGTGTCACAGGGGTGAGAAGTGGGTGTGTCCATCACTCCTGTGACAAGCAGACAAACGGACAGATCATGGTACATATCTACTCTAATCATCCCATCTCTTACAGATACAAAGTTTTAGCGTGTGACAAATATGTTAGATGGCCGAACAAAGGACGACTAAGTCATTCCTAGATGTCACTGTTCTTCACAGGCCACACACAGGACCCCCGTGGATTCTCAATCAGTGTATTGGCATTCAAATCACACCACCATCTTTTGATTCACTAACAACAGTTAGTTTTCGGTATGTTTTATCGTCAGTGGCTACATCCATTAGACCGGTGAAACATTGGTCACTTGAAATTTAATTATTACGACTGTAAAAATTGTAGTTCTTAAGAAAAAAATTGGGAGAGACCAAATATTTAAAATAGTCTCTGATCTATCCATATTTTTCCCCAGAGAGCTACAGTTCCGCTGCTATGATTATTGGATATTACCTAGAATTTCTCCTACTCCAATGAACATGCCTGATATTCCTATGAGACCCTTTGCATCGTCCCCAAACTGTTTTGTGTTTGATATACAGGTTCCATACACACCACTGAAGAAAGTGAGCTCGATACCTGCCAAAATATTCATATACATATAAGGCAAAACATTTATTTGAAGAGGAGAAATATAAGGTTTCAGAGGGAATAAACTTGGATCTGTGAGCATATCAAACATGAGAATCATACCTGTATATGCTATTGTCAAACTTAAAAGCATAATTTCCTTTGTTCTGAGTAGATGAAAGGCTCTTTCTAAAAACAAAATAAACAAGAAACTGTCAAACAAAAGAACAAGCATGTTGCATTAAAAAAATTTTGCAGAATTTTTACGGTATATGTATTTAACAGAAGTGGAGAACTACACACTGTATCGTGACTTTACCATATCTCAGAAACAATTAATGTAAGTATTTCGATGATAACGCTTCCTGATAAGTAATCTAGATTTTTGTGACACACAGGTTGTCCTGTACCAGTAATCATAAGAGTTTAGGTTCTGTGCATTTTATATCAATGTATCCATAACCTTTACACCTAAGGTCATTCTATGTTCTATGTTTTGACTACCCACCCCCACCCCATGAGGCAAATGCACAGCTGGGTATTTTTTAAAACCTGTAAAATCAATAGGGATCATCCACATCTCATGACAAATTTGTGTCTAAATTATAGTGACTCCAGCTGTGAAGGAACATTCCTGAGGAGCCCAGAAACCATTTTTCTACATCATTGTCCAGTTTCCTTTACTTTTGACCTTGAGATCATTAGGAATGACCTTTCTCCCTTGTACTCACCATTAAGTCAAATCAATTCAGCTTAAGCAAGTCATTCCTGTGGAATTATTAAATTTCATAGGACTCAATATTTGTGGATTTCAGATTTTCCCATGATTTTCAAATCACAACAAAATACACAACTCATTACAATGTATTAAAGTACAGAAACCACATCCAGAAATTTACATCCCCACAAAACTGTCAAATCTCAACAATCCACAAAATTACATCCCAACAAAACTGTCAAATCTCAACAATCCACAAAATTACATCCCAACAAAACTGTCAAATCTCAACAATCCACAAAATTACATCCCAACAAAACTGTCAAATCTCAACAATCCACAAAATTACATCCCAACAAAACTGTCAAATCTCAACAATTCACAAAAATTACATCCCAACAAAACTGTCAAATCTCAACAATCTACAAAAAATACATCCCAACAAAACTGTAAAGTCTCAACAATCCACAAAATTTGAACAGTAAATAACATTTTTTTTTAATTTAGTAACACTGTCCAGAGGGACAAGATGATTCCTATATGCCCCCCCCCCCCCCCTCCATTTACAGGGGTAGAATAAGCAGTACTATATACAAATACAAGGTTTCCACCAAAGTGCATATAGTTTATGTAAATAACTCTGACCTTTGAATGTTAAAACCTTTCAAATATAATGACATTGGGTTTCGTTACTAAGTTTGACGTGTTAATATAAATATCTTACTTATAGTCTGTAAGGGACTCTCTCTTTCTTTTCTGTCACTGTCAAACAAACAAACACCATGATTTGATTTAAAAGTGTACAAGCTGATGGATTAATAACAATTTTAAACTCATTCATTAATGAACTTATTAAGTTGGAAAACACAGAGCTATGCAGGTTCTGTGGAGGTATGCCAATCTGACTGAAGTACATGTACAAACCTATATTATATATAATGTAATTCTTGTATAATTCTTCATTCATATATTTCTGAATGAGCAAAAATAAGTAACGGTATATGTACAGGTGATAAGACTTGCATTCTTACTTGGGGCATTAAATAAAAGTCAGAGACAAAAATTTTATCTTAGTCAATTTTTTTTGGGTGAAAATGGCCACTGTACTTTATAGTCAGAATGGAGATATGAATTATTTCTGAAATATCAGAAATCAAGATACTGCACCATGGGCCTTGTAATTTCATAATTGCAACATCACTTCTCATATAAATAGCATGTATTAATAATATTCAATATGAGGTTAAATCAGTTTAAAATGATGATTAATTTTTGCTTTTTAAAATACATATGACATCATAGTTTAAATCTACTGGCAGAAAAATTAATTGCTGCAAATTCTCTCATAAATTCTTCAAAAATTGTCAGACATCTACGTAATTCAATACAAGAGGCCAATGGGCCACATCACTCATCTGAGTCACCTTGGCCCATATCTAAAGATTTTCTTTATATATTAGTACGTAAAATTTTGATCCCCTATTGTGGCCCCATCCTACCCCTGGGAGCCATGATTTGAACAAATTTGAATTTGCAAAATGTCAGGAAGCTTTCATGTAAATTTCTAATTTCCTTGGCCAGTGGTTCTTGAGAAGATTTTTAAAGATGTTCCCTATATATTTGCATGTAAAACTTTGATCCCCTATTGTGGTCCCAACCTACCCCCAGGAACCTTGATTTGAATAAACTTGAATCTGCACTATGTCAGGAAGCTTTCACGTAAATCTCAGCTCTTCTGGCCCATTGGTTCTTGAGAAGATATTTAAAGATTTATTCTCATGTAAAACTTTGATCCCCTATTGTGGCCCCAACCTGCCCCCGGGGGCCATGATTTAAACAAACTTGAATTTGCATTTTGTCAGGAAGCTTTCATGTAAATCTCAGCTCTTCTAGCCCAGTGGTTCTTGAGAAGAAGATTTTCAAAGATTTTCTATATCTATTCCCATGTAAAACTTTCATCCCTATTGTGGCCCCAACCTGCCCCCGTGGCCATGATTTGAACAAACTTGAATTTGCAATATGTCAGGAAGCTTTCATATAAATTTCAGCTTTTCTGGTTCAGTGGTTCTTGAGAAGATTTTTAAATGACCCCAACCATTTTTGCATTTTTGTGATTATCTCCCCTTTGAAAGGGGCATGGCCCTTCATTTGATTACACTTGAAAGCCCTTCACCCAAAGATGCTTTTGGCCAAGTTTGGTTAAAATTGGTCCAGTGGTTCTGGAGAAGATGAAAATGTGAAAAGTTTACAATGCCGATGACACCGACCACAGACAACGGACAAATATTGATTAGAAAAGCTCACTTGAGCCGAAGGCTCAAGTGAGCTAAAAAGTTACTACAAATGCACCTTTAAAAGATTTATCTGAGATAATCAGAAGCAATGCCTGAAATGTAAATACAATCTTGTTGGTTTTCCTACAGAGGTAAGGAAACATATTGAACATGTTAATTTCAGTTTGATTTGGCAGAATGTTGTATGTACTAAAACAGCCATTATTTTCTAAAAGACAATGAACATCAGATAAACTCCATCTACAAATAATAATGGATGTAAATATTTCATCTTCAACCAAAAATGTAAACAAACATGCACTTCTAAAATTAGAAAAACCATAGAGTAATGAAAAGGTTATTGAATGAGTGTTGAGAAATATGCCTGACCTCAGTCTACACATGCAAGTGGATCGGTCTACTTTTAAATACTGCACGAAGACCTCATGTAGGTATACTTCCCAACATTCAGTCAATCACCTATGAATAATAATTGGCAAAAAATTGTAACGATAGCACTATCCACCTCATTCTGTACTGATCTACAAAGTAACAATGGATAGCACTATTCACCTCGTTCTGTACTGATCTACAAATTGTAACGATAGCACTATCCACCTCATTCTGTACTGATCTACAAATAGTAATGATAGCACTATCCACCTCATTCTGTACTGATCTACAAATTGTAACGATAGCACTATCCACCTCGTTCTGTACTGATCTACAAATTGTAACGATAGCACTATCCACCTCATTCTCTACTGATCTACAAATTGTAACGATAGCACTATCCACCTCATTCTGTACTGATCTACAAATTGTAACGATAGCACTATCCACCTCATTCTGTACTGATCTACAAATTGTAACGATAGCACTATCCACCTCATTCTGTACTGATCTACAAATTGTAACGACAGCACTATCCACCTCATTCTGTACTGATCTACAAATTGTAACGATAGCACTATCCACCTTGTTCTCTACTGATCTACAAATTGTAACAATAGCACTATCCACCTCATTCTCTACTGATCTACAAATTGTAACAATAGCACTATCCACCTCATTCTGTACTGATCTACAAATTGTAACAATAGCACTATCCACCTCATTCTCTACTGATCTACAAATTGTAACAATAGCACTATCCACCTCATTCTCTACTGATCTACAAATTGTAACAATAGCACTATCCACCTCATTCTGTACTGATCTACAAATTGTAACAATAGCACTATCCAACTCATTCTCTACTGATCTACAAATTGTAACAATAGCACTATCCACCTCATTCTCTACTGATCTACAAATTGTAACGATAGCACTATCCACCTCATTCTCTACTGATCTGCAAATTGTAACAATAGCACTATCCACCTCATTCTCTACTGATCTGCAAATTGTAACGATAGCACTATCCACCTCATTCTCTACTGATCTACAAATTGTAACGACAGCACTATCCACCTCATTCTCTACTGATCTGCAAATTGTAACGACAGCACTATCCACCTCATTCTCTACTGATCTGCTGTTGAAATGTGTTACCTTGCTGTCAGATTAACCAGGTTTTCTGTGTCTGTCGATACCGGTTTCCTCAGTATCAGGAAACAGAGGACCCCCAGCAGAGCAGCCCCAGACAGTCCGATAAAGAGTTTGGTTCTCTCGGAGTCAGTGATGTCAGTACTTCCCTTCAGTACAAAGTAACTGTACATGTTCCCAAACAACAAACTGTAATAACAACACTTTATTGTATTACTTCCTACAAATTTAAATCACTAATTTTTGTATATGTATTAAAACAAAGCTAATATAATTTTTCTATTCTGTTGAAGCTTAATCACAATATCTAATCATAAATAGATATTAGATATTCATATAAATAAATGAGTCCATCTTACAAATAAGAAGTGTTTGTGAAGCATATAATGCCTCCAAGCATGGCTATATACTTGTGTGACAAGGTATATACACACAGTCCCTGAAACATTCTCCTTTCCCAATTGAACTGTGAGCAAATGGTGAACACACGCAGAGTGATCGGTGAACACACGCAGAGTGAACGGTGAACACACGCAGAGCGAACGGTGAACACACGCAGAGCGAACGGTGAACGCAAAAATAGTGAATGGTGAGCGCATGCAGAGCAAACGCTGAACGCAATTTGGTGATCGGTTGGTGAACGGTGAGCGAACACAGATCAAGAACGTGAGCGCAATGTGAACGGTGAGCGCACAGTAAACGCAATATAAACTATTCATTCAGAATGTTTCGGATTTTATCCCTTTGATTGTACTTATTTCATAATCAGGTAAACAAAAAGATATCTACATTTTATCAATGAATAAATAATAAAATATACCAGAATTGGGAAACTGCATTTCTACAGTTCTGAATATATTCAGTCTAAAGAAGGCATAGTGCCTTTTTGTAAAAGTACTGAATGTATATCACTCATGAGATGATCGCAAATTTCAGATCAATTCATGCAGCAATCATACACAAACAAAAAGCAAATTTCATGTGTACATTATGTACAGCATTAGATGTACAGATACATGTATACATGAAAAAGTAGGGATGTTTTGAATCATATTCTATAATATTTAGAATTCTTGACCTTTTCATGATAAATCATGAATATTGATGCGACATATCAGTATATTATTAGATTTTGACTAATAATACACGATATTTATTTTTTAATGCACAATGTATATGTGAAAAAGAAAAAAACTATACTCTATTAATTAGCATTGTAGTGATATCCAGAATTTACAGGTGTCCATGTATGACTTAAAACTTTATGAGTTCTGTCATTTGGGATACATGTAATTAACAAACACCCCCAAAAGGTAGTCAAGATAGATGCATAAACAAACAACACAGACTGTACCCCAAGTCAACATCTTTACACTCCTAAACAGTATAAAAAGTTTATTTCTAAGTTAGATTAAACATTCAGATTCTGTGTCATTCACTATATCGACCTGAGGCAATAATCCCAGAATCAATGTAAGTACAAAATTTATTACTATCATTATTAGTGTGACCAAGGGTTGCATTTAGATCGTTCAATATTTGTAAATCTTTGATGCAGATAAAACTACAATATAACTACTGTGCTGAACTACACGAAGAATGTTTAATGAATTGATTAATTGTGAGGCAAATACAGAAACATACGAGAAAAACAATTTTACATCTGTGTATGAGAGACAAACTATACAAAAGTTTCAAATTTAGCGAAAGCAGTTAATACATTAATTTTATTCACAATGTCTTTCATATATAAGGGTGTGAAATCCTTTTCAAATCAGTTTCAAATGACATTTTAGGCATGCATGTACATTAAAGTGTCGCATCATTTTCTTTTCAATTTCAAATTGACTTGTCTAAAATTAAGTTAAATAACAATAATTATGAAACATGTTTTTGCCCAAATTTGATAATGTGAAATTGTGGGGCGCTGGGTCTTTTTCATTTTCGCCTCTCTATCAAGACAATGCAAAGACAAAAGATTGAATGCTGAATGCACGGTGAGCGCACAGTGAACGATTTGTGAACGGTGAACGCAAAACTGTGAATGGAGAGTGCACAGTGAACGCACTGTGAGTGCACGGTGAGCAAACGGAAAAATGGTAAAGTAGTACATTTCAGGGACTATACAAGTAATTCAGAATTTTTGTTTCCAAAGTAACATGGATACTGCATCTATAATGATGTTACATAAAACTTATGCAACATAAATTATTTGATTTCATCAAAGATGAAAGGAATACAGGTTTGATTTTATTAATTCTTGACTAACTCTCAGACATCTTTGTAATGTATGTATTGTAGAAAACAATGCTCTTTCTGTATGTTTCCTGTCTATGTTCTGTATATTTCCTATCTATGTTCTGTATATTTCCTATCTATATTCTGTATATTTCCTGTCTATGTTCTGTATATTTCCTATCTATGTTCTGTATATTTCCTGTCTATGTTCTGTATATTTCCTGTCTATGTTCTGTATATTTCCTGTCTATGTTCTGTATATTTCCTATCTATATTCTATATATTTCCTGTCTATGTTCTGTATATTTCCTGTCTATGTTCTGTATATTTCCTATCTATATTCTATATATTTCCTGTCTATGTTCTGTATATTTCCTATCTATATTCTGTATATTTTCTGTCTATGTTCTGTATATTTCCTATCTATATTCTGTATATTTCCTATCTATGTTCTGTACATTTCCTGTCTATGTTCTGTATATTTCCTATCTATATTCTATATATTTCCTGTCTATGTTCTGTATATTTCCTATCTATATTCTGTATATTTTCTGTCTATGTTCTGTATATTTCCTATCTATGCTCTGTATATTTCCTGTCTATATTCTGTATATTTCCTGTCTATGTTCTGTATGTTTCCTATCTTTGATTTATTACCTGCATTGTAAAAGTGCCCAAAAAATACCACTGTTCCGAGAAACGGTCTCTGAATCTGAGTTAATTGTTAGAAAGTTCCCCTGGGCAGTCCACAGTACTGAAATCACAAGTAATCTAGTGTCACAGTAATTCAAATACTTCTGAAGTATCGAGCTGATTTGTTGTCATTTTCATTACTTGCTGTATATTTAATCATTGCAGCTTCCTTGTCTTTCTGGGTTTTTTTCTCAATAATCATTATTATCACTTTCAACTGAAATCACCGACAGGCACTTCAGTTGTTCAGAAATTGCTCAATTTCAATTTCAAAATTGGGCAGCTGAGTATGACGTAAAACATTCTATCAATTCATTGTAAATCTCGACTTAAAACTTATGTATTGATGAACATCTGATATGAAAATTTCAGTAAGTGTTATCATGTTCTTGTTAGAAAAATTCATCTTTGAAAATGTCTTTTACAAATGAAAAATCATTCAACATATCAAAAATGTATGATAAAAAACTAGCATAATATCAATGACAGAATACCAATGGAAGAATAAAAACTGGAGCAAACACAAATGTAACCACTGTACACGAAGCACAGGTTATGTTTCTCTAATGTGTACATTCATTTCCTCTTTTTATTTTTTTTTTCAATCTGAACTTTCAAATATGATAATTCCAGACATATGAATCACTGAAGTGCCATGAATTTGTTAATCGACTGTTAACTTAACAATCTTTTAAATATCCATTAAAAGTATATATCTTTTAACGAGATATAATGAAATGTTGACATATTGTATTTGTTATTTGTTTATATGAAACTTGAAGTAAATGAATAAAACAAGAGGCCCATGGGCCAACATTGCTCACCTGAGTCACCTTGGCCCATATTTAAAGATTTTCCCTATATATTTGCATGTAAATCTTTGATCCTCTATTGTGGCTCCATCCTACTCCCGAGGGCCGTGATGTTAACACACATGAATCTGCACTGTGTCAGGAAGCTTTCATGTAACTGTAAACTTTTCTGGCTTAGTGGTTCTTCAAAAGAAGATTTTTAAAGATTTTCCCTTTATATTTCCAGGTAAATCTTTGATCCCCTATTGTGCCTCCACCCTACTCCTGGGGGCAATGGTTTTTAAAAATTGAATCTGCACAATGTCTGGGAGCTTTCATGTAAATATAAAGTTTTTTGATCCAGTGGTTCTTGAGAAGAAGATTTTTAAAGATTTTCCCTATATATTTCTATGTAAAACTTTGATCCCCTATTGTGGCCCCATCCTACCCCTGGGGATCATGATCTGAATAAACTTGAATCTATTTTATACCAGGAGGCTTTCAGGGAAATCTCCATTCTTTTGGCTCAATGGTTCTTGAGAAGAAGACTTTTAAAGATTTTCCCAATATATTTGCATGTAAAACTTTGATCCCCTATTGCCACCCCCGGGGATCATGATTTTAACAAACTTGAATCTCCAATATGTCAGGAAGCTTTCATGTAAATTTCAGCTTTTCTGGCCCTGTGGTTCTTGAGAAGAAGATTCTTAAATGACCCCCTCCTATTTTTGCATTTTTGTAATTATCTCCACATTGAAGGGGGAATGGCCCTTCATTTGAACAAACTTAAATCCCATTCACCCATGGCCCTTCATTTGAACAAACTTAAATCCCCTTCACCCAAGTATAATTTGTTCAAAGTTTGGTTGAAATTGGCCCATCAGTTCTGGAGAAAATGATTTTCCTATATATCAGTATGTAAAACTTTGATCCCCTATTGTAGTCCCAACCTACTCCCGGGGGGCATGATCTAAACAAACTTGAACCTACTTTATACCAGAAAGCTTTTAGGTAAATCTCCACTCTTATGGCTTTGTGGTTCTTGAGAAGAAGACTTTTAAAGATTTTCCCAATATATTAACATGTAAAAATTTGATCCCCTATTATGGCCTCACCCTACCACCAGGAGTTATAATTTTATCAAACTTGAATTTCCACTATGTCAGGAAGCTTTCCTGTAAATTTAAGCTTTTCTGGCTCAGTGGTTTTTGAGAAGAAGGTTTTTAAATGACCCCATCCTATTTTTGCATTTTTGTGATTATCTCCCCTTTGAAGGGGGCATGAGCCTTCATTTGTACAAACTTGAATCCCCTTCCCTTAAGAATGATTTGTACCAAGTTTGATTGAAATTGGCCCAGTGGTTCTGGAGAAGAAGTCGAAAGTATCAAAAGTTTACAGACAAACAGATGACGGACATCGGGTGATCAGAAAAGCTCACTTGAGCTTTCAGCTGAGCTAAAAATATATTGGATTATCCATCCAATAAATTTCTGTGTCACCGTGGATACTTACTAGCAGCTCCGATACCGACCAGCACTGAGCCCGAGTACAATGCCCACACCATAGGCTTTAGAAAGGACAAGATGAAAACACTACAAATAGAATAAAGTATTACATCTCTATTTCCTCCAATTGTCAAAAAGTTTGTATGTTAATCAATACAGGTGAAATGTATACTAAATTTAATTGAGATCTCATACAACTAGCAAAGAGTAATGAGATGACTTCCTCAATTTCCCTTTTTTTATAGGAGCACAACTTTAAACACTTTGGAGACTGAAACTAATTAAACTAAAATCTGATGCAATCAAGAAGTGCCTTGCAGGGTTGGTTGGTTGTTTATTGTTTAACGTCCCTCTTGAGAATATTTCCCTCATATGGAGACATCACCACAGCCAGTGAAGGACTTCAAAATTTAAACCTATGCTCGGCAATTACGGCCTTTGAGCAGGGAGGGATCTTTATCATGCCACACCAGCTGTGACAAGGGAACTCGGTTTTTGTAGTCTCGTCCAAAGAGTGGATTTTGGAGGCATATTTACAGACCAGCATCTAAACTCAAATGATTTATTTGCACATGAATAAATTAAAACCAGATTTACTTTACCTGTATGCGATTTTTACTCACCATTTAGAATCTATGAACATTACAAAGAAAAACCCAACAATTTTTAATGAAAACTTGACCATGAAATATTTAGTCGATAATCGGTACGACTGAGTGATAAACGAGTACTCAACTACTCGTTGACATCCCTAAAATCTATCCCTTAATATCATTAAAGACCTTCTGTGTATAAATCAAATTATAGACTTACAAGTAAAGAATGCTGCCAGCAAACATCGTAATTTTGGGACCCAGAACAGCGACAATGGGTGGAGCAATCCAATTAGCTGCCGAAAATACGATGTAAATAATGCTCAAACTACAAAACAAAATTATACAGAATTAATTCCTGTCATAAGAATATCATGTTTCGATCTTGAAATAATGACAAGCTCAAAAATACAGACCTTGTATAACCATCTCCAGTGAAAGTTCCATTTGAATTCTTCTTTTCACTGGACAAAACACTTTGCTGTGACAGAAAACAAACTTTTTTATTCGCATTAGGTACCACAACAAATTTAGGCAGCTTCAATCTAACAACAAAGGACTATAAGGTCACTAATGGTATGACCTGGCTCTAGATCTGACACTAAAACTATTTCAATAACAAAAGTTTTTCTATACACTTATCTTTCAATAGATTAGGAATACAAAAATACAAATATTTTTTAGCAAAGAATCCGTGATTTACTTTTTACATGTACAATGTCACAATGTGGATTTTCAACCACTTTCTTTCAACATACCACAAATTAGTACTTTTCTACAAGTTTTGCAGAAAATACTAATGCATTGAATGAACCAGAATCAAAAATGATACATGTACGCTAATCTTTATATTTAATGTTGCTGATAGATGAAAATAGTATTGGTTCATACACTGCATCCTTGATCTGCCACAGAAATTTACATTTTAGACCATTTTCTCAGATACTGAAACAAGAGGCCCATGGGCCACATCACTCACTTAAGTCACATTGGGCCAGCTGTTGTGATTTTTAAAAGATTGTTCAATCAAAGGGTGACCAGAAAAGTTCACTTATGAGCTGAAAGCTCAGGTATGCTGAGAAAAACATCAACCTTTGTTATGTCATATCCCTGTTACAGAAATTAGTACTGAGGTCATGAATTCTAATTCTTCTCATTAATAAATGTTGTAATAAGGAGGTATACTACATTGTCATAATGTCGGACTTCCTTTCAAAACATAATTGAAAATACATGTATAAATAACAGCAATACATTTATTTATAACTCCTTCTAAGTTTGATAGCTTAAATTAGTAGCTCAGTCAGTTAATGTGTTTCGGCTGCTGATCTGTAGATCAAGGGTTAGAGCGTAGCACAGGTTTTATCATCCCCCCCCCCCCCCCCCATCACTTTCTATTAAAACAAGGTTAATTTGAAAGTTTTCAATTTCAAAATATTAATGTACATATTTATTATATACCTATCAATGTATCGTTCTTTGATACTGTGGATTTCACAGCGTGTGATCCGGTTTTTCGGATCACCACACTGTGGTTTTCTGATTCCGTATCAGTATCCTCTGAAACTGATGATGTCACAAAACAAAATTGCGTACACAAAACATAATTCCATGGTATGTCTGTGTTTTTGATAATTTGGATTACATTTATTATCTTATAAATGTGGATTTAATATGCAGAAGGGGGTATATAATAAATTTATCATTACTACAGTAACTTGATCCGAAGAGTTGGATCACGTTTTGTTGACAGGCGCGGATCATCAGATCAAACTCGACGCTTCGCGTCTCGTGTGATCTGATGATCCGCGCATGTCAACTCAACGTGATCCGACTCTTTGGATCAAGTTACTGTAGTAATAATATATATATATATCCTCCACTTTCCATCTATATCAGATTTCCTTAGTGTGCTATTCCTCCATAATCTCTCACACTGACTAACTCTCACCTTCACCTCTCTCACCCTGACTCACTCTCATCTTCACCTCTCTCACCCTGACTCTCTCTCATCTTCACCTCTCTCATCTTCACCTCTCTCACCCTGACTCACTCTCATCTTCACCTCCCTCACTCTGACTCACTCTCATCTTCACCTCTCTCATCTTCACCTCTCTCACCCTGAATCACTCTCATCTTCACCTCCCTCACTCTGACTCACTGTCATCTTCACCTCCCTCACTCTGACTCACTCTCATCTTCACCTCTCTCACACTGACTCACTCTCATCTTCACCTCCCTCACTCTCATCTTCACCTCTCTCACACTGACTCACTCTCATCTTCACCTCTCTCACACTGACTCACTCTCATCTTCACCTCCCTCACTCTCATCTTCACCTCTCTCACACTGACTCACTCTCATCTTCACCTCTCTCACTCTGACTCAATCTCATCTTCACCTCTCTCACTCTCATCTTCACCTCTCTCACCCTGACTCACTCTCATCTTCACCTCCCTCACTCTGACTCACTCTCATCTTCACCTCTCTCACCCTGACTCACTCTCATCTTCACCTCTCTCACCCTGACTCACTCTCATCTTCACCTCTCTCACACTGACTCACTCTCATCTTCACCTCCCTCACCCTGACTCACTCATCTTCACCTCCCTCACTCTGACTCACTCTCATCTTCACCTCTCTCACCCTGACTCACTCTCATCTTCACCTCTCTCACCCTGACTCACTCTCATCTTCACCTCTCTCACACTGACTCACTCTCATCTTCACCTCTCTCATCTTCACCTCTCTCACCCTGACTCACTCTCATCTTCACCTCCCTCACTCTGACTCACTCTCATCTTCACCTCTCTCACTCTCATCTTCACCTCTCTCACCCTGAATCACTCTCATCTTCACCTCTCTCACCCTGACTCTCTCTCATCTTCACCTCTCTCACTCTCATCTTCACCTCTCTCACCCTGACTCTCTCTCATCTTCACCTCTCTCACCCTGACTCTCTCTCATCTTCACCTCTCTCATCTTCACCTCTCTCACTCTGACTCACTCTCATCTTCACCTCTCTCATCTTCACCTCTCTCACTCTGACTCACTCTCATCTTCACCTCTCTCATCTTCACCTCTCTCACTCTGACTCACTCTCATCTTCACCTCTCTCACTCTGACTCACTCTCATCTTCACCTCTCTCACCCTGACTCACTCTCATCTTCACCTCTCTCACCCTGACTCTCTCTCATCTTCACCTCCCTCACCCTGACTCACTCTCATCTTCACCTCTCTCATCTTCACCTCTTTCACCCTGACTCACTCTCATCTTCACCTCTCTCACACTGACTCACTCTCATCTTCACCTCTCTCATCTTCACCTCTCTCACCCTGACTCACTCTCATCTTCACCTCCCTCACTCTGACTCACTCTCATCTTCACCTCTCTCACTCTCATCTTCACCTCTCTCACCCTGACTCACTCTCATCTTCACCTCTCTCACCCTGACTCTCTCTCATCTTCACCTCTCTCACTCTGACTCACTCTCACCTTCACCTCCCTCACCCTGAATCACTCTCATCTTCACCTCTCTCACTCTCATCTTCACCTCTCTCATCTTCACCTTTCACACCCTGACTCACTCTCATCTTCACCTCCCTCACTCTGACTCACTCTCATCTTCACCTCCCTCACTCTGAATCACTCTCATCTTCACCTCTCTCACCCTGACTCACTCTCATCTTCACCTCTCTCACCCTGAATCACTCTCATCTTCACCTCTCTCACTCTGACTCACTCTCATCTTCACCTCCCTCACTCTCATCTTCACCTCCCTCACTCTGAATCACTCTCATCTTCACCTCCCTCACTCTGACTCATTCTCATCTTCACCTCTCTCACCCTGAATCACTCTCATCTTCACCTCCCTCACCCTGACTCACTCTCATCTTCACCTCCCTCACTCTAATCTTCACCTCCCTCACTCTGAATCACTCTCATCTTCACCTCCCTCACTCTGACTCATTCTCATCTTCACCTCTCTCACCCTGAATCACTCTCATCTTCACCTCCCTCACTCTGACTCTCTCTCATCTTCACCTCTCTCACTCTCATCTTCACCTCTCTCACCCTGACTCTCTCTCATCTTCACCTCTCACACCCTGACTCACTCTCATCTTCACCTCCCTCACTCTGACTCACTCTCATCTTCACCTCCCTCACTCTGACTCACTCTCATCTTCACCTCCCTCACTCTCATCTTCACCTCCCTCACCCCGACTCACTCTCATCTTCACCTCTCTCACTCTGAATCACTCTCATCTTCACCTCTCTCACTCTCATCTTCACCTCTCTCACACTGACTCACTCTCATCTTCACCTCCCTCACTCTGACTCACTCTCATCTTCACCTCCCTCACTCTCATCTTCACCTCCCTCACTCTCATCTTCACCTCCCTCACTCTGACTCACTCTCATCTTCACCTCTCTCACCCTCTGCCCTATATCCCAGGTATATGATTAACGAGTGTACTCTGCCCCAAATCCCAAGCATATGATTAACAAGTGAGACTTTTCAGACTATATCTTTTGTCACCTGGAAATTGGCCAAATGATTCTGAACTGAGTCAAGAAAATATGAGAGGAGGGTCTAAAGCATTTGTTCAAAGGTGCAACTTTTATCAAAGTAGCTAGGTTATAAAACAACAAGTGTCCTGAAAACTCTTGTAGGGTTGAAGGGGGCTGGGCGGCCTTAAGAAACATAGAGATGTACTGAAATTGTCTGTACAGTACTTCAAGACATACACTCGACTAATGGTGAACAGGCAAGATCTTTCAGGGGTTTTGATGTACTGGTATATTTTTCACCCGAGAGATGCATTGCAGGATGCACTGCTATACTTTTTAATAATGATTTTGAGTATCATACTGGTAGTCTTCATCACCATTAAGATGAGGATGCTAACCTCCTTGTACTGGAAATTAATGTGCTTAACACGTATATTATTTTAGTGAAATCATACGGTCCAACTAAGGATATTAATTTTTTCAATCAATATCTGACACAATATCAAATTTTGATTTTGAATTTGTCATCATGGCAGGTGATTTCAACTTGCTACAGGATGCAACCTTAGATTGCTTTCATTATAATGATGTTAACATTCAACAAGCTAGAAAAGTGCCTTTAAACTTGAAGGAAATACATAATCTGCCCTTGGGAGAATTATGCATAGCGTAAAATGTACAAAATAACAACTGAAAAAGCTTGACTAGACTTTTTTTGGTTTCAAACGAATTAATTACATTAAGACATAAGTCTGGGCTACAGATCAGACCAATTTCCAAGACTGAACTTTAAATTAAAGGAAAAGGATTAATAATTCATTGCTTAATGATCATTAATGAAAATAAAAGATACAATCTGGAATGTTAAGCAAAAATATGCAAAATATGCTGTCCTTACTTATAAACCCTCTGCGATCTGTAATATAGCAGATGAAAAATTACATTTGTAAACACATGAGCTACTATTTTTTGAACAACTAATTAAAAATAAGGGTGCAACAATTGCTTTTTCATCCAGAACAAAGAAGAAAGTGAAAAAAAATCTCTAGAGGAAGAAATTAGGAAATTAGAAGCTGTAAATGATTCTTACAGCTCACCGGATAATGGGATGCTTACTCCTCCTTGGCACCTGACCCCACCTCTGATGTGTCCAGGGATCCGTGTTTGCCCAACTCTATTTTATATTGCTTATTCCGGATTTTCGTAATTCTTGCTTGTACGAGTTATCGTTCATGCGGGACGGTATGTATCCAAAGTTTCGTTCGTTTAAATATATATGTATGTGTTAAATACTATGGATAACAACGAATAGCCGGTTAACCGATTACTCGGTTTAAAAAATGCTAACCGATTAGAAAATTTGTAACCAATTGGCCGTGTTTTTTGTAGTAAAGAAATACTATCGTGCTTGTATTAAAAAAAAAAGGGGGGGGGTCGTAATATTCAAAAGTCTAGGTGATATTTAAATATTAACTTTTTTAATGACTGATCAGATTTAATAATCTTCAAAGTAAAATTGCATGCAATACCGATAATTATAGTCCATTTTGTCAAACCCTGTGTTGAAAGTTCCAAGTCAGGCTCTATCTAATGCTTGCGTAAAATAAACTATATACCAAGCAGTACTAGTATCACACTGCTAAAGTCGACGCTGCCAGTACAATTTCCCCATGGATTTTATAATCAGTTCAATGATTCGTACCATTATAATATATGGTAATGAGGACAAGTAACATGCATGTACATTTCTGGTCAGAGAAAGATATATTATACAAAGTTGAAAATAAAAATGGAGGGGGGGGGGGGTTACGCCTAAAAATCATGGAGGTCAGACTAAATCATATTTCGGAGTTACTTCCCAATGTTTCACACATAGTAATACTTAAATGAGAAAGAGATGAAATGTCAGCTGTGTTATGCATCTAACGGACTCGCACGTCCTGAGTAACTTTAATGCCGTGTGCCTCCGAACAGATTTTTGCCACGTTACCAATTCTTGTAAACAAACTTCAAGACAATAGAACCATTTCTTTAACATAAACTCAAAGCCAAATATTGTAATGAAAATAATCATATGATGCACCGTTCTGGCGTGGCGTTGCAAAAAGTGAACATTTTGAATTTTTACAAATATTCTTGCTACCATGCGGTTTTTGTTCACGTCTTTATTTACCGAAGCACTCATCATACTGTTTTTTAGTGAATTAAAAAAACTGAAGCTAAAATAAAATGAAATAATACTGTAATTGAGAATTTTAAGTTTTAACTGGTTAATTACTTGTAATCGGTCAAAAGAATTTATGACTAGGTTACCAATTTACTGCTGTGTTCACAAACAAGATCTTGAGTGCTTGCACCTATGGTGTGTCCAGGGGTCTGCGTTTGCAAAACACTTACTTTTGTATTCTTTATGGAATCGATAGTTACTTTATCATACAGCATTATGTTTGTTTATTGGGGGGGGGGGGGGGGGGGGGGGGGGTGGCTAGAAGAGAAGTCTGCAGTAATGGAGAATAAGTTGTGAATATTATTATATTTTCAAAGTTTATTTCATTTCATTTTTTGATATATATTAAATTAATGTAGAATTTTACCTCCAATGCAATCTTTAGCGATCGATATTTAGGCCTAATAAGACCTCAACTGTACGCAAAATAATCCTGCACCGTAAATTGAGGGTTATCATAATGGGTGGGTCTGATTTAGGAAATGCATTCAATTTCCTGGGCCAACCTGAATACAAATTCTTTATAATCTTTAATGTCTGATGTGTTTATTTGTTAGAATGGAGCCGATCGCCGAGTCCCGCACATGAAGAACATTGTGCAACTTTGAGTTTGTACAGTGTAGCTACTTTTAAATGACTTACTCGAGGAAACATTTGTATTTGCAATTTTGGAAATCTGTGATGTGTTCAACGGCAGTGTTAGATAATGGCTAGGCTGTAATGTATTAATAAGCGAATCCATACCATAAGAAAGTAAATATTTGTGTTTGGGTGCTTTGAATACCCTTTACCGGAAGTTCACAGATACCGTCCCACACGAACGATAACTCCTACATGCAAACATTACGAAAAGAGGCAATAGGAGTTATCAGATTCATCACTGTTCATTATCTTCACCTTTCATACTAGGAAAACTTAATACAAGCCCAACACAAACTTAAAGCAATTCGACAGGTTTATTTGTGAGAATTACGTATAAATGGATAGAGCATGAGGAAAAGCCATAGTACATGTACGCATATTCTATTTCATGTTTACATTTAATAACTTATTGATGTCTTTCTCATTTGTGTTATTATTGTAATACATATTCTTTGTAACCTATAAGCAGTACTGCTTTTGGAAATAAACATTACAATAACCAACTAAATATCTTTTCAAAATAAAACTAAGTAATCTTGTAACTGACAACTGGCATTTGTTACATCCCAGTCAGATATTTTGTCTGAAATTGAAAAATTCTATAAGCCATTGTACTCTTGTAATATAACACTAAATTATTGTACAGGATGTGAAAAAGTTAATAAATTAGATAATACTTCCTCTAAAGAACTTGAAGGTGTTATTTCCAAACGGGAACTGAAAGAGCTTCAGTTCTTAAAAAAACGAAATTAAAATAATAAGAGTCCCATGAAGTAACCGGTTTACTGTTTAATGACAATCTGATTAAAATCAGCTCCCTGATCCGCTCCTTTATTCTTATGTTGTTGCTATACGTATAGCGACAACATAAAAATAAAGGAGCGGATCGAGGAGCTGATTTTAATCAGATTGGTTTAATGATAGAGGGCTAAACCATTTCACGAACCAAAGGGCTGTGACAGTGGTACTCTCCCTATAGATAACACGTATATATCATATACATGTTAAAAGGGAAAATATAGAAAACTAATGAAAAATTAAACCATACCCATCAAACTTGAAAATTATGGTCAAAATGATGTAGATTTGAATGCAACCACAAGGACGTATTTCTCCATTTTGAATATCATGTACCCAAGTTCATGTCGTTCTGAGATGTTGCATAAAATCCATAAAAGCAAGTAATTAAAACCATATTTTCTTAATCATATATAATCACTCCTCGATTAACGTGATCGTATCATGTCTCCTATGTTTGTATTTGCTAAATACCAACACTGAATATGGCGTCACAATGCACTGTTTACATCAATTGCGTTATATTCCCCGCATTCAATGAAGATCAAATGTCTAAAATTAGGATGCTTTGATAGAGCTCTGTCCTCACATATTAAGTGCCTACTGCCAGCAATCTAAGGTAAATGCCGGTAATTTCGGACTGTTCGGTTCATTGCGCAAGTCATTCCCGCACTACCTGCTACCTACTCCTCATAATGCAGTTCGCTACATAATTCTTATCAACAATGCACTTTAGGCTTTGAAAAATCTAGAGAATTCCAAAGTACGATATCATTCTATGGAATGATAAAGGTATAAACAAAACAAAACAAAGTCCGTTAAATTCGGATGACCGGTCAGTAAATTCGGACAGTTTATTCAATCATTATTTGTACTTATGTTTTGCATATCTTTGCTCCCGTGATTCAGATTTATTCTTGCGGGCAATATTCCATGTGCTAAAGATAAAAAAACCTAGAAATATTTTGATAAAAAAATTGAGATCTTTTATCTTATCTATATAAAGTGGTATTTTGATCCTGGTCATGATTTCGGTGAATACTTATCTTAAACTTCTATACTCGAAACAAACCCCTCCCCCCAACTTGCACAAACCAATATTTGATGATATGGAAATTCTCAACGTGATAATACAGGTTTTTAATAAAAGGTCTTGATTTCAAAGGCCTGGGCCTTTCCAATTGGGAAAAATAGCAACATTTGCTTAAAATTGAGAAAAATGTTTCAAACAAAGAAATAGGGAAAAAACCAATTCAGAGTGCTTTAAGGTATAATTGGGCTCCTTCTGACTTTCAATTTGGTCAAAGCTTACCTCATTCAAATAAGCAGAGGCCAAAAAATTAGGTTTACTTAACATTTTGAAGTAAAAATTGTAATCCGTGGGCTTGTGAAGAAGATTTATGAATGATTTGGTTACCCTGTTAGATTTGTTTTCATTCTTTGGGAATTTCAAAGAAAACATTGGAGAAAATACCTGCTTTTTAGCATTGGGAATGGGGCCTTATTTCAGCCCCAAACAGACCCTTAAAAAATCCCTGTAACAGATGTCTAAATATTTGCATACATGCTTGAAGGAATGATTTATTTCACACCTTTATGGGTGTCCATATTTAAATTCTCATAGGAAAATCTATCCGGTAAATTCAGACACTAATTTTAAAAACTGCATTTTATTTATCATTCTGTGTGAAAGTTATTATTTGTATATTTAAAAATGCATTCTTGTATGTCATGATTTATCATACATTATTTTTCAAATATTTTAGACATTTTATTAACTTGCAAATACAAGTTTTCTATGACTGTGATAGGTAGTCAAAGTTTAAAGACCGATATGGTGTCCCTTTCGGGAAATAACTATTTATAGGTATCTGAAAGTGTCATTTTCAAGACTTCTCTGTATTTTTGTAAACAAAGGAATAAAATTAAGAAAACAATGCAAGTGATAGAGGGACTATATTCAATGGAGGCTTAGAAATATTTCGTCCAAATTTCCCGGCTGGCCGAAATTACCGGCATTTACCCTAATTAAAATTAGATATTCTCTACCCATTACACTGGAGAAGGATCTGACAGCATGGCGCTTGAGGTCATGTTATTGACCCTAGTCTCATGAATAATTCAATAAATATTCAACCAATAACAATAGCTTGACAAAGAAGCAAGGACCAATCAGGAATAGTTTTACTGAACAGTATACAGATTGTAAGTTCACAAAAAATGGTGTTGATCCATGATAAGTTTAAACGAATTCCAAATATTAGCTGTAAAGGAAGATCTGAGATATTATATACATCCATTATCATTAAAATATATTTTTGTGGCATTCTAACATTGCAATATGGCCGCCGTGCTTCTAAGTAATTATTGACATGCTTATGATAAATACCAAGTATGTTCCGATATAACAGCAAAACTTTCATGTTAGCAAAAGCCGTCATTTGATTGGTCAAGTCTGAAAGGTGAAATAACATGATCTCAAACGCAATGCTGTCAGATCCTTTTCCAGTGTAACGGTAATAGAAGATCTGATTGTAATGAAATTGCAACAGCGGGATATTTTTTGTCCTGTTATAAATATAGATACCAATGCCAATACTTTTTACTTCGCCCTCAAACACGGTCATGTCGCAACACATGTTTTAAGTTTATTCTTAAAAACAGCTAATGACTCTTCGAATCAATGATTCAGCGGGAGGCAGTTCCATAGGTAATCCGAGATTCCTCTGACTTTTACCCCCACTTTTATATTTGACATGTGCGGGGGAGAGTCAGAGCGGACTCCATATTGAAAAGTGGGAATTCAGTTTAAACGATGGAATTTTGTGTTTACATGTGCTGACGTCATGCGCAAAGAAATCAAATGGCGAGGCGGCGACCTAATTCAAGTGATGCTCCATTTGTCGGTGTTAGGGCCGTTTAAACGGCGATAGCATCGTATTAATCATGATGTATTTGTAGAATAATCTTCTGATAACTGAATCCTCGCGTCTTGGAAGATGGGTCCGCGAAATAAAGTTGTAAGAGGTAGGTAAAGCAGCGACACCAGCTGGTGTCGCTGAATTCCCACTTTTTAATATGGAGTCCGCTCTGACTCTCCCCCGCAGAAGTCACAAAGTAAAAGCGGGGTTAAGAGTCAGAGGAATCTCGGATTATTCCATAGGGTTAATGAGGACACATCGAACCGTCTTTCATCAAATGGTTTAGTAGGTTGGGAACACTCCCCCTTTAGCGAGATATTCTCACAAAAATGCAATTATCTCTCTCTAGCGAGAGTAAAAATATCCCGTACAATCGGAAAAAAAACACCGAAAAAAACCACCTGTAGAGTACACCTCTTCGTGTTTCACTTGAAAAGAAGAAAAAGTGCTAAAATGTCTGATACTTCTGCAATTATATTAATCAAAACAAAAACACTTACGATGTGCATTAGATTTCAGACTCCTTCCCTCTTACGCAGTGACATTGATATGAAATTTCTTGACTGTGTTGTAAATTTTAAAGAGACAATTTGCTTCATACTAAGTGTGTCGCACTTATTCAGCATTGCATGGAATTTGACATTATTTTTAATAAAGACACCAAAACAGCTGTTTTTGGTAATGTTTATTTTCTCGCTAAAGAGGAATAATCGCGTTTTAGCGAGATCTCGCTATAGGGGAAGTGTTCCAAACTGTTTAGAGCAGTTTAGTAGTTTCATCGCCGCAACTCCATACCAATCTTCATGCAATTTAATGTGTGACTAGATGACATATAAATGAACATGTAACGAGGTAATTCCCGTCCCTTTGTTGGTAATTTCGGTCATATCTTTGGTAATTTCGGTGATTGGATATTTCGATGATTCTAAATACCAATACTTTTTGCTTCGCCCTCACTGGCCTCAGACACGGTCTCGCCGTTTGACTTTTTATAAGAAAACTTACCTCTGCCATAGAAGCCGTTTGAAAAGCTGTAAAAAGTAGCATAAACGCTAAACCCAAAACAATAATGTTGTACAGACGAACATCAAAAACCTTCGGTTCCGCCATTTTTGTTTATATCGCCCTATCACATGATCAAGGAGAGAGTAAAACAAAGAACCGACATAAATCCCGAACAGATTTAACAAAACAGGATCATTTTGGTATCTGAACCCACTTTTGAATAATGTATTATATTTTATAAGAATGAAATAAGAAATTAAATTGAGAACCGCGGAAATTTTTTAAATTGAATGTTTTGTCATACCAAGGTCATCAGGTCATTATACCCCTCAGTGGCGGATTTAAGGGGGGGGGGGGGGGCGGCTGCGTCCCTCCCCCCTAAATTTTTCTAATTTTATGTAAATCGTGGTATCTTGTTAAAAAAAATGTACTAAACGATAAAAGAAGCAATAATTTCTTCCACTACCAGAGAAATAAATGACAAAATCTTTTGATTTCTTGAATTACTTGATTATGAGAACTTAATCCCCCCCCCCCCCCCCCCCAAAGAAACCCCTTAAAATTTGCGTCATTTTATTAATTTTGCCTTGTTAAAAATGATAAAATAAAGTACAAATGACTAAATAGGAGACATATTTCAGGCCTATGTGTTAATTATTGTCTGCTGCAGCTCCATCAAATGCTCCTTCAAAATAATATTTACTACTTTTGTAAGTATTGTACAATACTTCAAAGTTTCAATTACATTTTTGAAAACATTTTACACAGAATTCGATCCTATGATCCGCTCATGTATTATCGTTATGTAATATATGTAGCGACAGTAGATGAGCGGATCATAGGATCTAATTTTAAATAGATTGCATTTTACATAGGCGAATTTTAATTTCATATTCTTTCAACTAATTTTCAAATCAATTCGCTGTTTATATCAGTCTAGAACTTTGTTAATAATTCATTTTGTATGATACAGCTTTATTTGACTGGGAATGGTGGCGTGCTCTGGGCTGCGTTCAAGATCGTAGCGGCTAGCAGTGGTGGATTTAGAAGGGGCGCAGCCGGCGCCCCCCCCCCCCCCCCCCCCCCCCCCCCCACCCTTAAAATGTTCAAATTTAAGGTAAATCGCGGTATCTTGTTTCGGAAAATGTACTAAACGATAAAAGAAGCAATAATTTCTTCCACTCCCGGAGAAATAAATGACAAAATCTTTTGATTTCTTGAATTACTTTATTGGGAGAACTTAATTTTTTCCAAAAAAACCCTTAAAATTTGGGTCATTTTATTAATTTCACCTTATTAAAATCATAGAAAATAGTACAAATGACTTAATAGGAGAAATATTTCAAGCCCCATAAAATCTGCAAAACCCAGGAGCTTCAGGGGCTTCACCCCCTGGGCCCCCACCAGGTCTTCGCCCCCTGGACCCACTGCCTCATAAAGTGGCGCCCCCCGTAACCGCAATTCCTGGATTCGCCCCTGGCTAGCCTATATCTAGGTATCTTGAACGCAATGTATGAATTAACGCTTGTTATCCCTTCTTAGGGCTAGCCTAGCACATCGTTCAAAATGGCGCTACCGAGCCCTACGTAGCCGCTACGGTCTTGAACGCTGCCCTGGATAATCGTAACTACTCGGCTATTTCCGTAACCGCAAATGAACCGGTTCTTACTGGTCAGTCACGGAAAAGGACGAGCTTGTGATCCGAATGGGCGTGCTCCTGCAATTTTGCTACTTGGAGGTCAAAGTACTAAGAAATGACAAGTTCCGAAATACACATCTTTTCTAAAATTTATAGATCCGCGCCTAAAAGTTAGTCTTAACAATTCGATCATTTCCGTGAGCGATAAAATCGCTCGCGGAAATTGCAGAGTGGTTACGATTCTTGTAAACAATTTTTTTTATATATCATATCTATATATATACTTTGATATGAAATTCAATAAATTTTACATATATTGCTCACAACTTCATCTTTATGGAGCGCCAAATTAACATAAACTCAAATAATTGAATATATCTTCAATTATTTGAAGATATCATCAATTCATTTGATACGCGCAACAATTTAATTGAAGATCTCTTCAAATAATTAATGATATCTTCAATTCTGAATTACTGCGCGCATTAATTGAAATGATAATAGCATTGATTCTTCAGCTGAATTGATGCGCGCTTTAATTGAATTAATGATCTCTTCAAATGAATTAATGATATCAAGAATTGAATTGATGCGCGCTACAATTCGTGCGCATTCAATCAATTGAGAGAGCAATAATTGAATTGATGCGCGCATTAATTCATTTGATGAGAGCAATAATTGATTTAATGCGCGCAATAATTCAATTATTGCTCTCTTCAATCGAATTAATGATATCTTTAAATCATTACAAGAGAGCAATAATTCTTTTAGAGAGAGCAACTATATAATCAAAGATATCTTCAGTTCAACATATCCACAATTGAATTAATGATCTCTTTAATTGAATTGTTGCTCTCTTTAAAAGAAATGATGCACGCATCAATTCCTTATACAAAAGCATTGTAAATAATTAAAGAGATCATCAAATTATTTATACCGAGCTCTAAATTAATTATTGCGAGCAATATTTCCACGAAATTGGTGCTCTCATCAATTGAATTCAAGAGAGCAATAATTGAATTAATGCGCGCGTCAAATCTGTTAATGCTCTCATTAATTCAATTGATGCCCGCATTAATTCATTTGATGAGAGCAATAATTGAATTGAAGCGCGCATTAATTCATGTGATGAAAGTAATAATCGATTTAATGCACACATTAATTCAATTAAAGTGAGCAAATAATTGAATTGATGATATCTTCAAATAATTGAAGATATCTTCAATTATTTGAGTTTATGTTAATTTGGCGCTACATACATCTTTATATACATGTATGATATCTATATACACTTTGATCTTAAATACAATATCTTTTTATCTAATATTATGATATGTTCAAATACAAATAATTAAATTCATGCATCATATCAAAATTATTTATTTCCATATATAAACTCATCTTTGTAGACTAATACATATTTAGATTTCCATTTCATTATTAATCTACATAATTAATATTTAGATTTCCATTTGGGTCCATTTGACTTCCATTTGGGTCCATTTGATTTCCATTTGGGTTCCATTTATGTCCATTCGGGTTCATTTGGGTCCATTTGCGTAATTCGACGTACCGGTTTCAGCAACGTTAATTGTGCGCATGCGTAGTGAAGGAGCTCACGACAATCGTAACAACTCGGCCATTTCCGTAACCGACAAATTTGTCGGTTACGGAAATGGCCGAGTTGTTACGATTGAGCTCACGGAGCATTCTCTCACCAAAGGGCGCGTTACGCAGGAGCGCACGGAACTCTGGGTAGAGAATGCTCACGGAGAGGAAATTGTGAACAGGCAGACATTTTAAAAGAGAGTAAAAATGAGTTACGGAAGAGGACCTCCCGAAATTGACGGGATGTCTTCATTGAAAGTTGATAATTTAACGTACAGAACAACACCAGAAGATTTACGAAGGGCATTTGACAAGTATGGCGATGTTGGAGATGTTTACATTCCACGGGACCGATTCACCCGTGAAAGCAGGGGATTTGCGTTTGTTAGATTCTATGACAAAAGGGATGCCGAGGATGCGCTGGACTCCATGGACGGCGCGATCATGGACGGTCGAGAGTTGAGGGTGCAGATGGCTAGATACGGACGACCTTCTGAGCCACACAGGAGAGGGCCTCCGAGACGTAGCAGTGGATATCGTTCAAGAAACAGGTAAATTTTGCACTTGATTTATAAAATAGTACTTGTCATAGGTTTACAACTGCTGAATTTTTTCAAACTAGGCTTAGGCTATTTGATGTACAAATTTCTAACAGTGCATATTTTGCTCTTGTTTTGTTGTTTTCTTTTTATTATCATTTTTTTTTTTTATAAACATTGCATATTGAAATGTTAACAATCCTGTATGCCCAAGAGGGCCCTAATTTGGAAATAAATCATATTCTATTGTATTCTGTAAGGGAACATAGTTACAGACTAATCCTGGTTTTCATTTACAGGTCAAGATCTAGGTCGCGTTCCAGATCTAGACGCCGATCCAGGTCTAGATCCAGACGAAGGAGCAGACGTTCCAGGAGTAGGTCGTACAGCAGGTCAAGAAGTAGGAGTAACAGCAAGAGCCCAAGCAGAAGCCGATCACGAAGCAAGTCGGCATCTCGTTCTCCTAACAGAAATGATGACGGCCAGCGGGAGGAAGACTGAGGGCCATTTGGTGGTGTTAAGGCCAACTGTGTGCATCGTGAAACTTGACTGCATGACTGAGACATGTGCAGTTTATCTCTTGATATACTCCTGTGCAAAAAAAAAAGGTTAATACTTGCCACAAAATCATCTGCACTTTTACTTATGTCAGACCAGTCTACTCAACATTTCATTCTTTTCATATGAGGTGGCAAAATGGAATATAGTGTGAAACATTTCATAGGAAAATGTTCTAGTATCATACACATTTTTAATGATTCATATACTATGTCATGTAAATAAATGTCAATTTTGATGGTTTTAACTATTTGATAATGTGAATGTTGTGACATGATGTAGAAGTTTTAACATGTTATTTCTTCTATTTCACATGTGCTGTAGGAGTAAGTAAGCTGTTGGTATGCAGGTCACTGCTTGTGCAGTAGCAGACTTGCAGTAGTGCTGTGCAGTTGCAGTAATGTGCTGTAGCGGTCTGGTGATGCAGTGGGAGACAGCCCCACCTCATGCTGTTACTGAGTGCAGATGGTTCAGTGGGTGGGGGGCAAATGAATTATTAAAGGGGACAAATAAATCTTAAAGTGTATGGAAAGAAAATCTCACTTAATGTGTACGCGAAGCTATACAGGATCATGAAGATTATACATTGAGTTGAATTGGATGCATTGCAAATCCAATATTGAAGTTTACTGCATTATGAATTTGAGTGTACTTACTGTTGCTTCGTTACAGGAGAGGGGATATTTTAAGCTGTTCTTAGATAGAAGTAGAAAGTTGCATAGTCTTGGTTTGGAAATGAAACATTTCCGTTCCTACCAAATGTAAGATGACAAAGCCTTGAGATAAGTGTTCAATGGAACATTTTTCTGAAGAACACCAGTCATGAATTGCATTCTTAAGGGTATTATATGCATAGAAATGAAAAAAGGTTGTTGATTTGATCTGAATCTATGATATATAGGTTTAACTTCAACCTTTCATTTCAGTACATCAAGCAAAAAGTATCTTTAAACTTCTGTCAAAGTTTAAAGGGATAATGCAAATGTTCCTTCTCCGCTCGTATTATTTACTAGTAATTCGAAATGAAATGTCACATTTCCTATTTTCGGTTGTGATGTCATCTCCAGCATTTTTAGGAACTTGCTTTGTCTGATGTGACCAGAATATTGTTCTTACAGAATGAAATAACTGGAGCTTTTGTGATGATGTACCTGGGGATTTTGTTTGTGATTTGTTCTTGGTCTATCGTTGCATTTTGATGTTAGTCAAATTTAGTGGTGTTGCCAGAGTCTCTGGTTGTTTACAAGATTGAAGGTAATCCTGTGGAATGACTTGTAACATCTCTCAAGGATATGTCTGATCTTCTAGGATCCACACGTGTTCTGATCCATTAAGTTTTGTGGTCACTTTAACTTTGGGATGGTATTACGATTGGAGTTGAGAAACATAATGGGTTGGGGGGGGGGGGGGGGGGGTTGTTGAGCACAAGTGAGCTTTTCTGAGCCCCTGTTGTCTGTAAACTTTTTTCATTTTCTACAGATCCTCTGGGCCAATTTCAGTCAAACTTGGTATAAATCATCCTTGGTAAATGGGATCCAAGTTCAAATGAAGGGCCATGTCCCCTTCAAAGAGGAGAAAATCATGGAAATGCAAAAATATGGAGGGGACATTTAAAAATCTAATCAAGAATCAATGGGTCAGAAAACCTCCCTGATATATAGTGCAGGTACAATTAAGATTATGGCCGCTCGGCAGTAGAGTGGGGAATTCAAGTTTCGCATGAAGATATAGGGGAAATTTTTTCAAGAACCACTGGGTCAGTGGACTTTCGAAATTGCTGATTAAGTTTGTTTATATTGTGGCCACCAGGGGTAGGTTGGGCCTAAAATGGGGAGTCAAATATTTACTTTTGAGATATATTTGGGAAAATTATTTTTAAAAGTGCGTGATGATCGTAAACCTGTTTTGTGATGATCTCAACAAGGACCACTGGGTCTGAAAAGAGGAAACTTGCATGAAAGCTTCCTGAAGTGAGAGGGATTCGTGTTCACCAGGCAGGGGTATGAATTTTCCTCTTTGTCTGGCTCAATTTTGGAAGAAATGAAATGCTCTAGGTTTGATCTAGAGCATCTTCACAGAAAATTAAATATATTTCCAGGTAGGGTGAGGTGTTCTCAAAATTTGACCAGTTTTCCTTTGATTTCTGAAGAATTCATTTGCATCTTCACTGCAGGGTTAGGAGTGTGCCACAAAGTTTTGTATGCTAGTATAATGGGAAAAAAATTGAAGTATTTCATTAAGGAACAAGACAAGATATATATATTATAAAAGTCTTCTAAAATTACAATTGCTTAACAACGGCAGGATCAAGGTCACTCAGGTGAGCGATATGGGCCTCCTGTTTGTCCACACAAACTTTAACCTGTACAAGGTCATAACTTGATTACTTTGGAATGAATGGCAATGGTGTGTGCATTCCATCTTATCCACGAGGGCTAGAATTTTAGACGAAAATACCATCAGACAAACGGCACAGTAGCACTTTATGTAGACAATGAGAAGACCACTGGGTTAAGACACTAGACCGTGTGGGTTTAATGATAACAGAAAATGTGGAAAATTTGACTTATCCATATGGAAACAAAGAGTGAATTTGATGATACTTTGGCTCTGGTCACGACAGCCCTGTCATTGTTCAAGGTCAACACCGGAGAATCTGTATACAAAGTATGAAAGCTCTGCCTAAATAATCAGGAGATATTACAGGGTTTGACACTAAGGCACGTCCGACCGACCGAGTCGGGTAAAATGTCGATTTACTAGTCCGACTGGTCGTGTTAAATAATAAACAAGAAACTGCCAATCTTGAACCGTGTGGTGGAATAATCTCTATTTTTAGTTCTAATAGATAAGTCGCGGTCGGTAATGATGTTTTACGACATCTACTCGATGTTAATTTTAAATAGTTTATTTGAATAGACTATAATAAAGTGTTTATCAAGTTAATAAATTACGTCGTAAACGTTTGTCATTTACATGGAGTATTTAGATATGGAGAAACTATCGGTGTTTTTTCTGGAAAGTTGGTCAGGGCTAGTAAAAATCATTTGAAGTAGCCCGACTGGTCTAGTGCTGAAAAAAGTAAATGTCAAACCCTGTATTAAATAGGTCAGATTTTTCTTGAAGTAGGTCAAAACACCATTTTATAACAATGTCTTGCCATACAGAATCTCTAGGCCTATACAACATACGAAAGCGCTACCTAAAGTAGTTCCTGATATACACAATAGGTTATGTTTTCTAAAGGGTAGGTCAAAGGGCATATAGAAATTTATAATATATGAAAGATCTACCTTGGATAGTTCAGGGCATATTGAATACTGAGGGTAGGTAAGATTTATATTAAAAGTAGGTTGAACTTGAAAAGTCTTGTCGTAAGGAATGTATATACAAAATATGAAGGCCCTAACTTAAATATTTTGGCTTAAATAGGTCAAAATGTATTTTTAATTTCCCATATATATTGGCATGTAAAACTTTGATCCCTATTGGGTCCACCCTATCCTCGGTGGCCACGATTTTTATAAACCTGAATCTTTACTATGTCGGGGAAATTTTAAACTTTTCTGACCCAGTGGTTCTGGAGATTTTCCCTTTATATTCGCATGTAAAACTTTGATCCCCTATTGTGGCCCCACCTTAACCCCGGGAGCCACGATTTTGCCAAACTTGAATCTGCGCTATGTTAGGATGCTTACATGTAAATATCTACTTGTCTGGCCCAGTGGTTCTTTAGAAGATTTTTAAATGACCGCACCCAATTTTTGCATTTTCGTGATTATCTCCCCTTTGAAAGGAACATTCATTTGAACAAACTTGAACCCCCTTCACCTAGGGATACTTTGTGCAAAGTTTGCACGAAATTTGCTTGTTGGTCCTGGAGAAGATTTTTAGCTCACCTGAGCTGAAAGCTCTTGTGAGTTTTTCTGATCGCCTGTTGTCTGTCTGTAATCTTTTCCCATTTTCGACATCTTCTCTGGTCCAAACTTGGCAAAAAGCATCCTTGGGTGAAGGGCTTTCAAGTATGTTTCAATGAAGGGCAATGCCCCCTTCATAGGGGAGATAATCGTAAAAAATAACATGGGGCTCATATAAAAAAAAAAACCCACTGACCCAGAAGAACTGAAATTTACATGAAAGCTTCATGACCGTGCAGATTCGAGTTTGTTAAAACTTTGATGCCTAAGGGTAGGTTGGGGCCACATTAGGGGATCAAAGTTTTACATGCGAATATATAGGGAAGGTGAAGATGGCGAACAGTGATTAATTTCATAATTCCTATAAGCAATACAAGATGGAGTTGGGCAAACACGGACCCCTCGACACACCAGAGGTGGAATCAGGTGCCTAGGAGGAGTAAGCACCCCCTGTTGACCGGCCACACCCGACGTGAGCCCTATATCGTGATGAAGTAAACAGAATTGTGATAATTATCCGTTGTCGAAATCGGTGTGCCAAGAACGGTCTAACAATCGGTATGAAACACGGCAGTCAGTATTTGACCTTGGAATGATATGTTATACAGGTAAACTATATCGTTAGAACGGCCATAGAATTTGCGAAATGCTCACTTGAAACGACATTGTTGAAATCCTGCACCTTCAACTTGTTTGTCAGTAGCCTGCCTCAATTTAAAAACTGACCATAAGCAGAACAAGCTCTTGCGAATCGGTGGAGAGATATAAACACCATACATGTGCGGGTGATAGTGGAATATTGCTACATAAATATGGGAAGTTGGCGATGAAGCTGAAATCATTCCGTTTGTCATAATGTTGGTTTGCCATTAATATCTACTTTCAATAAAATATCCAAGTATGAAGCAGAAATGGACGACTCTGTGGTGTCTTTTATTTCGAGTTCACTGGGATAAATCGAATCAACATATGGATGAAAGTTATTATTGCTCATCGATAAACCTGAATGTCGAATTGAAGGCCACAGCAAAACATTTTTTCTTCTAGCGTAGAAGTTTTTGATTAAATTCTTCTTCATAGGCATATATAAACAGGTCAGCTAACAATAGAGTACAACTCGTGCCCATTAAAATTCCAACAGACTGTTGGAAGGCCTGATCACCAAAGACTACGAAGATATTGTCAATGAGGAAATCCACATATTTTTTATTTCAACTTCAGAGTACTTGTGCGAGGAAACGGAGTGGTGTTAACAAAGTAATTTATTTGCGTTTTCCAGTTTTGTTGAAGCAACAGTACTATCTATGATATCAAAATGTCTAGTCTTTAATTTATCGTGAGGAATGATCGTTGAAAAGTCAAACGTTCTGATGTTGATTTGAGAAAAGTTTTGCGATTTTAAATATAGTAAAAGTTCTTTAGATTTTTTTTTAGAATCCACATTTCATTTACACCACTTCTGGCATTATGTAGTCGCACAGTACGTTTAAAGTTTCTCATTGACAGCAGTTAAATATTTTTGTGAGGAGCACAGATAAGGGCTGGGTAGAACACTTACTGGATCCAGCAATGTATCTTTGTAAGGGTTTTTATGAAGTTTAGGAATCTAGTATTTTAGTATAGGTACGGTAACTCATATTCATCCAACCCATTGACTCGGATATTAAATGTGTGTAAAACTGAAGGATGGTTTTGAAGAATATCAACGTTTGAAAGGGCAATTGGAGTATAAGCACGATTACCAAAAGTGGAATTAATGCCAAGTTCGTTTAAAATACAGTTGGAATAATGAGCCTTACAAACAATGATAATGTTGTTACAAGCTTTGTCAGCTGGAACTAAAACAAATTCCTCATATATAACCTATTTAATCACTTCTGGTTTACTAAACACAGAAGGATAGATGGTACCATCGTCGGAAACCCACGGCTGATTACGCTTCGTTCCTCTCTCCTTCATGATGGAGAGAGGAACGAAGCGTAATCAACCGTGGGTTTCCGACGATGAGACGGTACGTACTTTTGTTTTAATGTGTCTAAGTATGCGGGATTTTGATATTCCTCTTATACTTTTAATCCGTTCTGACACTGTATCAACTCTCAAGTTCTTTTTCAATTTAGCCCATTGTCTGGCATAATCTTTGACATAATTCATAATAGAGATGTTCAAAGTTCTCACTGTTCGATCGTCTCATTCAATTGTGTCGTCACACAACGCAATACTATATCGTGTAAAACGTTCTAATTCAAAGGTGAGTTGCGTTAATTGAAAGACCGATGTTCTTTGTATTTAGGACCTTTTAGAATAAGTGATTTGGGGTCCTCATTTTCAACTATATCAACATCACCAGTAATGACACGTCCAGCTGGACTATACATAGTTGAAAGAAGACGAAGAACACGTAGGTAGATTAAGTATAAGATGGTCTATATCTAGGCACTGCAAAGTTTGTTTATAATTAAAATGTTTGAATGCAATAGTAAAAGTATATTTTTAGGAAATACCGGGTGTAGACTTGGAATACACGACTGAACTCTTTTATGACGAAGAATGCTGCATAAGTTGACGGCATCTATTCCTTTGTTTGTAAATTTTAGCTTTTGAAAGGAACTGGCGGCATGATTCGGAAGGAATATCATCCATGAGCCGTGGTGGTTTAAAGAACCTTTTATTGGCAACATCCATTATCACATAGTTCAGTCTATATTCAGGTGTTGAAAAATCCAAGTATAGACTAGGTGTGGCTTCATCAAATAACATGTGTATAACTCTCAATGGAACAGAGTAAAGTTTTGTGCGAATATTATGTGGACCTAATTGTCTGTTGACGTAAGGTAAAAGTGAATCAAACATGACATCATTTACACAGGCACCTGAAGTATGGATATTACTACCCATCCACCCCTTTTTTCTATATTTTTTTGTGTTTGGCAATAATTTCTCTGAAATGTGTGAATTCCCTGTCTCTAATACCGGTAGAAGGTCAATCTCTAAAGCTTACAAAAAGCGTGAAACAATTACATAAATCGAAAGAGGGATGAGATAGACAGGGAATTCACACATTTCAGAAAAATTATTGCTTCAAAAAAAAATTTATCATAAAAAAGGGGGTGTGTGTTAGTAATATCCATACTTCAGGTGCCTGTGATCATTTATACTTTGTCTTTTATATGAACGATGTCCATGACTACGTTTCCGTCTTTGAGTATTTGGAACGAGTCCCATCACATCAGACGTTATTAGTAACATTACCCACATCATATACATTATCATTGCATCCAGATGGAAATGCGGTTCCTAGAGTCCTGATCCAGTGATCTTTTCGTTGTCTACGAAAAGGGATATTTAATGTTGGATTGTTTGTGTAAGTACCCCCTCAACATTAATGAAAATGCACTCCTCCTTTATTTTTCTTAATAATTATTGCAATCAGGGCATTATACCCTCCCTATCATCTTGAATATTGCATTATATTCTCGATTCAAAGATTTGATATACATTCCTACATAAAAGAATATAAATAATTTATGGTATCAATATATCAAAATGAATCACACTGGCTATGTACAGCTTTATTTCTCTTGTTACAGCTAATTTTCTCTCGTTAGAAATTGAAATTCAAAGATTACAGCTATATCTTAAAAGAGGGTGTTGCACCGAAGCGGGAATTTACCCTAATCGGAATCGTGACGTAGAACTGACCTTCATTCATATTTATTACTCATTGCGTATTTGCCATTTAAATACCTGAAGGATTTCCCAGTACTAGGGACAAGCCTAATACATTTTATGTGTCAATACATTATACATGTAGTCTAAAGATAATTTTTGAAATCGTGAAAATTAAATTGTCTTCTTTTATTCTGAGTATCAGATATGTATACGGTTACATGTTACGAGTGTATCAAATATTTAGTATATGCTATACTACTATCCAAAAGCTCTTATACTCGTATGTATTATTTTCTACAACCAACACTTGGCAACTGTACATGAGTCTGGCCTCAAAACAAAATCGTATTGGAAGTTTAATACGTATGCAGTTTCAGTCCCAGACTAGTGTACTGCAGGGTGGGAAAATAACCTCGAATCCAAGTAGTAATTCAATACTTTATTATGGTTATGGCTTCACAAGAGGTAAAAGACTGAAATTAAATATAAACCACAAATAAATTCCTACACAAAAGGAATTCCTGATTTAGAAAAACACTTATTACTCATAAATTTGATAATTTCACCTAACTGACTTTGGCAACAATATGATTTGACAAATCTAAACAGTATAAAAGATTCCTAGGTAAATTTAACAATGAATATCTACTATATTTTCAAAGTAAACAATCGTTTAACGCCTAACCCGAATTTTCTCACCTATGTTTCAAGAATTATCGAACACGTGCTTGGCATTACTAAATTATACAAAAACATATATAAATGCATTTAGATCAGTGTTCTAATGAAAACTTACATCGGTGTGGCACCTCAAAGGATTGAAAAAGAACAAATTTTCAGTAAAGGTAGCAGCCCCGCTGCATTGACAAAGTCCCGGACATAAAGTGCTAATCCCGTATGGACCTGTAAAAATTGATTCAACATAGCAATTTGCTACTGGAATACATCTAAACTCAAGCTGTTTAACGGTTATTTACCTTGTTGGGTCTTAAAGTTTTTCTTCCAAAGCTTTGCAAAATTCACAACGGTTTTTCGTAAAAGGCACCATGCCTTTGTCAACAACTTTCATTCAGAAAAACATACAAGTTCTCGTTAGCAGCCTTGACTATTAAAACACAGATATTGCATGCTGTATTCGGCGTGTTTGTGGAGAGTCCTATTCACAAACTAAACAGTGTCCAGGTTGGAAGCTTATTTCAAACTCAGAACATGGTAATAAACAGAGATTTGACATGAAACTTTTATAAAAAAAAAAAAAAAAAAGAAAAAAAAAAAAAAAAAAAAAAAAGAAACAACAACAACTAGAAGCGTGTTTCAATTAAGAAGGAAAAAAAATCCACATTGTATATGGAAAAGGAATATCCCAAAAAAAAATAAATAAAAAATGTGTTCGTGAGGGAGTCGAACCCGGTCGTTTTAAAAATAGAAAACATCTTTACATATAATAGTCGACTACCTAATCCACTGAACCACGCTGTAGACCATACACACCTAAGGAAAATTAACGTACAGGTGAAGTTGAAAATAATACCAGTGAAGTCGTTTCGATTTTTTTAAATTTACAAAAAAATGCCCTCGTGAAACAAAATTTCAAAGCGACAGTTTTTTAGAGGAAAACTCGAAGTACATGCTCATGCTGAATTTATTTTGTTTCATGGAGGCAGTTTTTCTGAAATTCGGGGATACCCTTTAATTTCAACGCTAAAAATCATATAAATCGCTTATTGCTTTATTTAAACTCGAAATATTTTGGCTAATTTTGTCAATACATGTCTTTTCAACTTATTTTCAAAAATTATTGAATCAAGACAAATGTTCCAATTGGTTTTATCATATATTTGAATAACTTAAAATTTTCGATCTTTCATGAAACACCTTTAGGGAAATTAACATGAGACGTGTAACACGTACCTTCTTTCTGGATACAATGATTATAGGTCACTATATTTTCGAAATAATCTTACAAGATTTTTTCCCCGCGGAAGGGGGGGGGGGTCTGAAATGTGTTATTGTCTGCTGCAGTTCCATAGAATTTGCTCTTGCAAAACAATATAAAATTTACTACTTTTGTAAGTATTGAAGTTTCAATTTCATTTTACATCTAGACGAATATTAATTTTCATACTTTGCTAATTAAATCGCTGTTTATATCGGTCAAGAGCTTTGTTGATAATATATTTTGTATGATACAGCCTTATTTGACTGGGAATGGTGGACTGTAATCTAGCTACTTGGAGGTCAAAGTATCATAACGAGTTCCGGAATCCGCATCATTTCTAAAATTTATAGATCCGCGCCTTAAACTCAGTCGTAACCATTCGACCATTTCCGGAAATCGTTTTAGCAACGTTAATTGTGCGCATGCGGCTTTCTAGACGTTCCGTCCCATAATCAATCCGTCCCTTAGTCGATTCGTCCCATTACCAATCCGTCCCTAGACTATCCGTCCCTTAGTTAATACGTCTCCTAGTCGATCCGGCCCAGAAAAAAAAATGATATTTTTCAAGTGCTATTTACAGTACTGAATTGATTTAATTCATCTGCGTATTTCATCTTCATGGTGTGTGTGCCGCTGATATCTTCTGTCATCAGGTAGTCATCCTTTAATATGCTCTATGGTATTTATGGCTTGATTGCAGACTAATTAACCTTGATCACACGTAATGTATATTAATCTTCTTGAGACTGTTTATCATAACAAATGTCTCCTCTTTTAAAAACAAGAAAAACATACTTTGCCAAAGCATTTAAGGTATTTGTTCCTCCATATTGAAATAAGTTCCCAAAAAGAAGAGATGTTTTGATATTTGACAGCTTTTTCTAAAATCATTATACACATCACAATATTCGATAAAGTGGGCTTAATTTTCCATACAAAGAATACCTTTTGTTTTTAAACAAAATTTACATACTCTGTCATTTCTTGAAATATTTCTACACCTGTCACATTCTATTTCCAAATCATGAGAAATTCTTTGAACTTCTGGAGTTAAAAAAAACAACAACCAAAAACTTCTAATAGTTAGGTTACTGTAAGCTCGTAATTAATTATCAAAGGTTGCACAACAATGCAGTTATAAAAACTGTTTTCACTAAGGTGTTTTCAATGATCAGTGGACATGGGACACACATTTACATTGATTGCTATACATAGTTGAATAACGATGTTTTTACAATAATTAATGAGCACACATTTTTATAACCATCACACTTTAAACAAAAATTATAAATCCTAGTTAAGAGTTGTATAAACGATTTTATTCACACGTCTAACTTCGGCAGTTATCTAATTTTGATAACTATAACTGCAATATATATGCAAAAACTTCCCTTTTTCTTAAGTAATAATCATTTATTATATCTTTGATTTAAAAAAAATGGAGGGGCCAGATCGACTAAGCAAATGGGGCCGAATCGACCATGGGACGGACCGTCTAGGGACGGATCGACTAGGGGGACGGAACGACCTACTACTGCGCATGCGCAGTGAAGGAGCACGCGGAGAGGAGAGGAAGAGAGAAGGGCAGACATTTTAAAAGAGAGCAAAAATGAGTTACGGAAGAGGACCTCCCGAAATTGATGGAATGTCTTCATTGAAAGTTGATAATTTAACGTACAGAACAACACCAGAAGATTTACGAAGGGCATTTGACAAGTACGGTGATGTTGGAGATGTTTACATTCCACGGGACCGATTCACCCGTGAAAGCAGGGGATTTGCGTTTGTTAGATTCTATGACAAAAGGGATGCCGAGGATGCGCTGGACTCCATGGACGGCGCGATCATGGACGGTCGAGAGTTGAGGGTGCAGATGGCTAGATACGGACGACCTTCTGAGCCTTACAGGAGAGGGCCTCCGAGACGTAGCAGTGGATATCGTTCAAGAAACAGGTAAATTTTGCACCTAAATAGTACTTATCATATTATACAACTGCTGAATTTTGTCAAACTAGGCTTAGGCTATTTGATGTCCAAATTTCATGTAAGGGAACATATTTACAGACTATATCCTGATTTTCATTTACAGGTCAAGATCTAGGTCGCGTTCCAGATCTAGACGCCGATCCAGGTCTAGATCCAGACGAAGGAGCAGACGTTCCAGGAGTAGGTCGTACAGCAGGTCAAGGAGTAGGAGTAACAGCAAGAGCCCAAGCAGAAGCCGATCACGAAGCAAATCGGCATCTCGTTCTCCTAACAGAAATGATGACGGCCAGCGGGAGGAAGACTGAGGGCCATTTGGTGGTGTTAAGGCCAACTGTGTGCATCGTGAAACTTGACTGCATGACTGAGACATGTGCAGTTTATCTCTTGATATACTCCTGTGCAAAAAAAAAGGTTAATACTTGCCACAAAATCATCTGCACTTTTACTTATGTCAGACCAGTCTACTCAACATTTCATTCTTTTCATATGAGGTGGCAAAATGGAATATAGTGTGAAACATTTCATAGGAAAATGTTCTAGTATCATACACATTTTTAATGATTCATATATTATGTCATGTAAATAAATGTCAATTTTGATGGTTTTAACTATTTGATAATGTGAATGTTGTGACATGATGTAGAAGTTTTAACATGTTATTTCTTCTATTTCACATGTGCTGTAGGAGTAAGTAAGCGGTATGCAGGTCACTGCTTGTGCTGTGAGGTAGCAGTAGTGCTGTGCAGTTGCAGTAATGTGCTGTAGCGGTCTGGTGGTGCAGTAATGCAGTGGGAGACAGCCCCACGTCAGGCTGTTACTGAGTGCAGATGGTTCAGTGGGTGGGGGGCAGTTGAATTATTAAGGGGACAAATAATTGTTCAAGTGTATGGAAATAAAATCTCATTGTATACAGGATAATGAAAATTATATATTGAGTTGGATTGGATGCATTGGAACTCCAATATTGAAGTTTTCTGCAATACGAATTTGAGTGTACTTGCTGTCGCTATGTGGGAGGGGATGTGTTAAGCTGTTCTTATATAGGAGTAGGAAGTTGCATAGTCTTGGTTTGGAAATGAAACATTTCCATTCCTTCCAAATGTAAGATGAGAAAGCCTAGAGATAAGTGTTCAATGGAATGTTTTTCAGAGGAACAGCAGTCATGAATTGTGTTCTTAAGGGTATTGTATACATAGAAATGAAAAAGGTGGTTAATTTGATCTGAATCTGTGATATAGTTTTGACTTTAATATTTCATTTCAGTACATGAAGTGAGAAGTATCTATTTAACTTGGGAAGTTTACACGTGATAAATAATGCCAACGTCCCTTCTATCATATTATTTACTAGTAATTTGAAATGACCCGTCACCTTTCCCGATTGAAAAAGTATTTTCAGTTGTGATGTTATCTCCAACATTTTAGGAACTGGCTTTGTTTGTCTGATGCGTCCAGAATATTGTTCCTACAGAATGGACTGAGTTGGAGCTTTTGTGATGATGTACCTGGGAATTATGTTTGTGATTGCACTTGGTCCAAAGTGGCATTTTGATGTTGGTCAAATTTGGTGCTGTTGCCAGAGCAGGGCTCAACATTAACTTTTTTTCCTACTTGTCCATTCGGACAAGGGACAAAGATATTTACTTGTCCGAACTTCAACTTCACTTGTCCGCAAAAATTTCAAAAAAGTATCTAATATTGTCAAATTGAAAACTGTATTAAGTTACTTAATATATAGTCTATTTTATACCTGCTTGATTGATTTTTTTTTTTATCTTATTCTCTTGATAAAAACAACAAATGCATAAAACAAAATTGTATCTAGACTTCCTATCTTGAATCAATGATTTGTAAGATCCATGGATGATTGAATACTTTTCACAAAATTGTTTGGAGACTTCTTTACATAAAAAAAAGGACTTGTCCAATCGGACAAGTGCCCATCAATATTCACTTGTCCGAAATGTTTTTCCACTGGTACCGGACAAACGTTAATGTTGACCCCTGCAGAGTTGGTGGTCTCTGGTTGTTCTCAAGATTGAACATAATCTTGTGAAATGCCTTGTAACATCTGTCTGATCTTTCTAGGATCCAGATGTGGTTTGAACCATTAAGTTTTGTGGTCACTTTAACTTAGGGGTGATGTGATTGGAGTTGATAGGCATATGGGGTGTTGTTTTTAAGTTCAAGTGGGCTTTTCTGAGCACCTGTTTGTAAACTTTTTTCATTCTCTCCAGAACCTCTAGGCCAATTTCGGCCAAACTTGGTATAAATCATCCTTGGTAAATGGGATCTAAGTTCAAATGAAGGGCCATCTCTTCAAAGAGCAGAAACTCGTGGAAATGCAAAAATATGGAGGGATGAATTAAAAATCTAATCAAGAATCAATGGACCAGAAATGTTCAAATTTATATCCAACCTCGCTGACACAGTGAAAGTTCAAGTTAAGATTAACACACACACCCCTCTTTGGTAGAATGGGGAATCGGAAGTTTCAAGTGAAGATGTAGGGGAAATCTCAAAAAACACTGGGTTAAAAAGGTGGACTTTTCAAATAGCTGATTAAGTTTGTTAAAATCATGGCTGCCAGGGGTAGGGTGGTCTTATCATGGGGGGTCAAATTTTTACTTTCAGATATATTGGGTAAATTTTTAAACATGTATGTGATAATCATAAATCTGTTGTTTCTGAGATTCTGTGGTGATCTCTTGACAAGTACCACTGGGTCTGAAAGGAAATTTACATGAAAGCTTCCAGGGCAGGGATGTGATTTTTTCCTCTTGTCTGGCTTAATTTTGGAAAGAAATGAAACACTAGGTTTGATCTAGAGTGACAGAAAATTAAATATTTTCCAGGTAGGGTGCGATGTTTAATCAGTTTTCCTTTGAGTTCTGAGGAATTCAGTTGCACCCCTGCAGGGATAGGGTGATGCCACAAAGTTTTGAATGTTGCATTCATTCTTTATGGCAAGACTTTTAATTTGATGCACTGGTGTTTGGAATGAAATAATTTATTTGTAATTGACTTTACATTCAATTACAGGTAATTTAATGTATTTTAAATACATTCTATATTTGAACTTAAGTTTGGTGGTGTTTATGCAATAATTGGATGTCTCATTTCTATATACTTGGTGCTGCAGGGCTATAGGTGACGGGTTGATTTTGTTCCTGAAGGTGTGAACCACTTTCATACCAGAGAGCAAGGGCACAGATGGAAAAAATACCCATGGAAGAGTTCACTTCATTCAGATATTACATTCAGAACTAAGGATGACTTTGATGTATTGGATGATTTCATGTTCCAGAATTGCATCTGGAAATTTTCAAAGGCCAAGTTTTTGACAGAATTCCTATAAAAAAGCTTGAAAAGAAATCGAAGCGGGCTTTGCTGTCAAGTCTTCCAAGACTTTTCAAATGAATTTCAGTAATTGAAATTAATTAACTGCATTGATTAAAGTCATTGTAGTTTTGCAAGTAATTGTCAAAATCATCAATTTATTTGAAAGTAATTACATTTTTAATGTAATCACATCCATGAATGATGTGTGATTTTGTGGCCTTGATATGGACTTGCTATTGATAAAAAAAAAAAAAGGCTGGCCATATTCAATTTATCCTGAAGTATTTGAGGTAGATTTTTCATATCTTGTATATACATTTCTTATGGTAAGGCCTTTTATATTGTGACCTTAAAGATTGGCCTAACGTAGCCTATAATGTATCGGTATATATATCGGGAACTAATTTGTTAGGACTAAATATTTTATATATACATTCTTTATGACAAGGCCTTGTGACACAATGGTGTTTGATATTTGACGTACTTAAAAAAACTATTCAATATCTCCTGAAATATTTAAGGTGAGCTTTCATATTCAAGTCTCCCAAACTTGTTGTTTTTGCTCAATCCACTTCTTCCTCACGCCTAAATCTGTCCGACCTCGTCCAGATTGAGGGGGAGGGGGATCAAAAGGGGTTGGGGTTTAAAATGGAACTCTATGGGGGGGAATTAATTCCAAAATTCAACATATATAACTTGACAAATATGTCCTTGGTTCTTCAAGATGAATAGAAAATGACAGGGCCTACAAATTAATGTCAAGGTTCAGTGACCACTGACCATGAACATAAAAACTTATCAAAACCAGGACTGATAGCAACATGGAATCTTCTGAAATGTTGAGAAGATGACAGGACCTATAAACTAGTATCAAAGTTGAGTGACTTTGACCTTAGAACATAAAACTTATTACTTAAGAAGGTCTGATAAAGACATGGTCTTCAGAAAGGATGATGAGATCTACAAATTAGTGTCAAGGTCAAGCAACCTCTGACCTTGAACATATAACGTCATAATTTTAGAACTGGAATTAATAGACATTGGATCTTCAGAAAGGATGATAAGATAAACAAATCAGTATGAAGGTCAAGTGACCTTGACCTCTGACATTGGATAATAAATTTGGTATTGCTGAAGAGCTACTGAGAAAGAGATGGAATCTTCAGAAATACTAAAACGATGATGGGATCTACAAATGGGTATCAAGGTCAAGTGACCTTGACATCTGACTCTGGTATTTCTTAAGGTTGATTGAATATTGTTTAACGTCCCTCAAGAATATTTCACTCTAATAGAGACGTGGAAAAGGGTGTACTGACTACAAACTAGTATCCCCTTTGACCTTGATTATAAACGCTTGGTTAACTTTAGAACCAGGACTGAAAGAGACCTGGTATCATCAAAAGTGAAAAGAGGATGTCGGGACCTATAAACTAGGATAATGGTCAAGTGACACCAGTTCTACTGACGAAGAAAAAAGGGATTTTTTGAAAAAAATTAAATCAAAGCCTTCGTAATCTAGATTAAATGATTGGTGTTTTCCGCCACACTCAACAATTTTTCAGTTATTTGGTGGCGCCCAGTTTTTATTGGTGGAAGAGAGAACCCAGATACATTGTACCTGGGAAGAGACCACCGACCTAGCGAAAGTAAACTGGGAAACTCTCACTTACCGGCGCGAGCAGAAGTGAGAGGTCGTGTGATTTTGAGCGCGATGCTCTAACCACTCGGCCACGGAGGCCGAAGTTAAAAGTTGGCATGGATTTTTTTGTCAAGGAAGGAAAAGAGTAATACCCAGAAAAGGCCACTTTTTTACAGCAAGTACTTCGTTTTGGGGACTTTATAATCGGTAGATTATAATCTATCTTGTTTGTATATAGATTCATTTTGGCAAGATCTTGTTATAATAATTTGGTGTTCGATTTTTTTAGTTTGACCTGGAAGCCTGACGTACTTTTAATAAAAAAAAAAAAAAAAAAGAAGAAGTCTGACCTATTCAATATCTCCTGAACTATTTAAGAGAGAGCTTTTTTTTTTTTTAGTTTGATCTGGAAGCCTGACCTACTTTCAACAAAAAGTCTGACCTATTCAATATCTCCTGAACTATTTAAGAGAGAGCTTTCATGGTTTGTAATGTACATTTTTATGGCAAGGTCTTTTACTCCCTACCACAACCTGACATTAGTCTTTTCCAAAACAGCAAGATCATATTGATGTTAAGGCATCTGTTATGTTTCAAGTTCATTTTGAGTTCTGTTGTGGTCCTTGTTTGGGGTTGAAATATTTCATAGGGAAAAGACGAGATTTAGATATATTGAAAAAAATATATTAAAATTACAATAGCTGAACAACAGGAGGGTCAGGGTGACTCCTGTTTGTCCACACAAAGTTTAACCTGAACAAGGTCATAATTAGTTTACTTTTGACCATAAGTATCAAATTCGTTCTTTGTTTCCGTGTGGATAAGTTATTTCCCACATTTTGTTATCATTGCACCCATAAGATCTAGCGTCTTAAATTCAGTGGTCTTCTCATTGTTCGTACATACAGTGGGCCATATCGCTCACTTGAGTCACCTCACAAGGTCAACAACAAAGAATCTGTATACAAAGTATGAAAGCTCTAAATAATCAGGAGATATTAAATAGGTCAGGTTTTTCTTAAAGTAGGTCAAAAGATCAAACTCCATTTTATAACAATGTCTTGCCATAAAGAATCTCTAGGCCTATACAAAATATGAAAGCCTTACCTAGAATAGTTCCTGATGTACTCAATAGGTTATGTTTTCTAAAGTAGGTCAAAGGACATGATATGAAATAAGGGTCTTGCCATAAGAAATTTATAATATAAGATATGAAAGATCTACCTTGGATAGCTCGGGACATATTGAATACTGAGGTAGGTAAGATTTATATTGAAAGTAGGTCAAACTTCAAGATCATGTGAAAAGTCTTGCCGTAAGAAATATATATACAAAATGTGAAAGTCGTAGCTTAAATAGTCTGGCGCCAAACTACAGGCTAAATGGGTCAAGATATATTTTTAAAGATATTTTCCATATATATATATTGGCATGTAGAACTTTGATCCCTATCCCCAGTGGACATGATTTTGATAAACCTGAATCTGCACTGTGTTGGGGGGGGGGGGGATTTCAACTTTTCTGACCCAGTGGTTCTTGAGAAGATTTTCCTTTATATTCGCATGTAAAACTTTGATCCCCTATTGTGAATATATAGGGAAGGTGAAGATAGCGAACATATCTCCTATAAGCAATACAAAATATAGAGTTCTGGACACACCAGAGGTGGGATCAGGTGTCTAGTTGGAGTAAGCATCCCCTATCGACCGGTCTCACCCGCCGTGAGCCCTATATCTTGTTCAAGTAACGGAATCATGCGTAGTCAAAATATGTGTGCCAAGAACGGCCTAACAATCGGTATAAAACATGGCAGACAGCATTTGACCCAATGATAGGTTATATAGGCAAACGATATCGTTATAACGACCATAGAATTTGCGAAATGGTGACTTGAAACTAGGCTGTTGAAACCCCTGCACTATCAACTTGTTTGTCAGTAGCCTGCTTCAATTAAGAAAAAACTGACCACAAGCAGAACAAGCTCTTGCGTATCGAGTCAGTTGAGATATATGTAATACACCATATGCAGGTGAAAATGGAAAGTTACTACATAAATAAGGGAAGTTGACGATGGAGAAGCTGAAATCATCCCGTTTGTCATCAGCTTGGGTTGTTGGTTTGCCGTTAATATAGATCTATTTTCAATAAAATATCAAAGTATGAAGCAGAAATGGACGACTCTGTGGTGTCTTTTATTTCGAGTTCACTGGGATAAATCGAATCAACATATGGATGAAAATTATTATTGTTCATAGATAATACGTCATCGATATACTTAAATATCGAATTGAAAGCCACAGCAAGAGAGTTTTCCTTCTCGCGTAGAAGTTTTTGATTAAATTCTTCTTCATAGAAATATCTAAACAGGTCAGCTAACTAAGTAGCACAGTTCGTGCCCATGGGAATTCCAATAGACTGTTGGAAGACCTTGTCACCAAAGACTACGAAGATATTGTCAATGAGGAACTCCAGCATATTTTTCATTTCAACGTCAGGGTACTTGTGCATGGAATTGGAATGGTGTTAAACAAAGTAATTTTTTGGATGACCGATCACTAGATATTTGCGTTTTCCATTTTTGTTGAAGAAGCAACTGTCTATTATGACAAAAAATCTAGTCTTTGATTTATCGTAAGGAATGGTCGTGTAAAGTGTTGAAAAGTCGTACGATTTGAGAAAGGTTTTGCGACTTTAAATTTAGTAAAAGTTTTTTAGAATCCACATTTGATTTGCACCACTTCTGGCATATGTAGTCGCACAGTGCGTTTGAAGTTTCTCTTTCACAGCTGTTAATATTTTCGTGAGGAGCAAAGATAGGGGCTTGGCAGAACACTTACTAGATCCAGCAATGTATCTTTGTAAGGGTTTTTATGAAGTTTAGGAATCCAGTATAGGTACGATAACTCATATTCATCCGACCCATTGACTGGGATATTAAATATGTGTAAAATTGAAGCATGGTTTTGTAGAATTTCATCTTTTGAACGGGCAGTTGGAGTATAAGTACGATTACCAAAAGTGGAATTAATGCAAAGTTCGTTTAAAATACAATTGTAATAATGGGCCTTTCAAACAAAGACAATGTTATTACAAGCTTTGTCAGGTGGAACTAAAACATTCCTCATGTAACCTATATTTAATTCTTTTATCACTTTTGGTTTACTAAACACAGAAGGATAGATGGTACGTACTTTTGTTTTAATGTGTCTAATGCGGGATTTTGATATTCCTCTTATACTTTTAATCCATTCTGACAATGTATGTACTCTCAAGTTCTTCTTTTTCACTTTAGCCCATCGTCTGGCATAATCTTTGACATAATTCATAATAGAGATGTTCAAAGTTCTGCCGTTAATTGAAAGACCGAGGTTCTCTGTATTTAGGACCTTTTAGAATAAGTGATTTGGGGTCCTCATTTTCAACTATATCAACATCACCAGTAATGACACGTCCAGCTGGACTATACATAGTTGAAAGAAGACGAAGAACACGTAGGTGGATTAAGTATAAGATGGTCTATATCTAGGCACTGCAAAGTTTGTTTATAATTAAACAGTTTGAATGCAATATTAGAAGTATATTTTTAGGAAAAACAGGGAGTAGACTGAATTTGAAATAAGTTAGAATACACGACTGAAATCTTTTATGACGAAGAATGTTGACGGCATATATTCGATCCTTTTTTGTTTGTTTGTTCGGAAGGAATATCATCCTTGACTGGTGGTGGTTTAAAGAGCCTGTGATCGGCAACATCCATAATCATAGAGTTCAATCTACATTCAGGTGTTGAAAAATCCAAGTATAGACTAGCTGTGGCTTCTTCAAATAACATGTGTAAAATCTCAATGGAACAGAGTAAAGTTTTGTGCAAATATGATGCGGACCTAATTGTTTGTTGACGTAAGGCAAAAGTGAACCAAACGCGACACCATGTATACTTGGTCTGTTATATATACGATGTCCATGACTGTGTTTCTATCTTTGAGCATTTGGAAAGATTCCCATCACATTGGCGTTATTTCCTTGTGGACTAGTCAAATCCCACATCATATACATTATCTTTACATCCAGATGGAAATGCAGTACCTAGAGTCCTGGTCCAGTGATCTTGTCGTTGTCTACAAAAAGGGGTACTTAATGTTGGATTGTTTGTTTGATGGTAAATGTTTTCCAAAATCCTGACCTTCATGAACAAGATGGAGTGGCCAGGTGAATTGAAATGCAATTGTAAATTTATAAGTTAGAAAATCCTCTTCGCAAGAACCACTGGTCCAGAAAAGTACAAGGGATGAGGTGAAATGGAAGCTATGCATGATTTTTACTAAATACATATATCATCGCTGCATATGTAATCGATATTTTTAATGCATGTTATTTATTCGTTGTAATGAAAGGGGATGGTACTGCTAGTACATGTGCCTAAACATGTTATCAAAAGCACATTCGGTCAAAGATACTGCCGCTGAAAAAAAAATGAAATTAGAAATCCGTACAAATTCAACAAGTTATTTTCAAATACGGAGAGTTAACCGTCAACATACGTTTCGTTCAAACCCTATATTATATTGTGATGTACTAAATATATGTCACAAGTCCTCACACTAAAAAAAATTAACAAAGACACCTCTCTCTTTTCCTCAGGCTCGAATTTGTCTTGAAGCAAAATATTATAAATGTCTGGGCGCGTATAATAATTTATGAAAATACCCTTATTATTTATATTTAAAAAGCACGTGCTGTGAAAATACATGTACAGTATACGGGTAAGTCTTTATGTTTTGGTTAATTATATTACAGGTAGAATAATGAACCAAACGATCTACATGTATTGTGTAAAAATTTTAATAAAGAAAGTAAAACCATACTAGTGCATTCCAATTCGCATATAAAGTAAACCAATGGAAATATTCGTTTAGAAAACGTCAACTGATTTCTGATGAAAGGTGAAAATAACGAACAGTAATCAATCTCACAGTGGCGTAGCTTCCATTGAGGCAACCGAGGCAGCTGCCTCGGTAAAAAAACCAAAAACACCTTTTACGTTGTTAAAATGTCGATAGCTTCTGGGGGGCACAGCCCCCCAGACCCCCTGCCTCGGTAATATTCGAACCCAAGCTACGCCTATGATCTCATAACTCCTATAAGGAATACAAAATAGAGAGTTGGGCAAACACGGACCCCTGGACCCAACAGAGGTGGGATCAGGTGCCTAGGAGGAGTAAGCATCCCCTGTCGATCGGTCACACCCACCGTGAGCCCAATATCTTGATTTAAGGTAAACGGAGTTATCCGTAGTCAAAATCAGTGTGCCAAGAATGATAATGATAACGACACGTGTACACGTATACCGTACATGTATCGAATACACTCTGTTTAAAGTACATGACGTTAAAGGCGTGTTTATGTTCCCAACATCCGAATCACGTGATATTGTCTTTTGTATAGAACGAGCTACTCCGGGTAGGTCGTCGAGTTCAAACAGATTTCCATAATGGAGAGGCTTCTAGTAATCTTTCTTTTTAAAATATCGACGATATACATGTAGACTACATTTATCGCCATACCATGATACGAATTTAAAGGTTGGGCGGGGCCAAATTCCTATGGGAGTTTCAGCTAATGAGGATACCCTAAGATTGAACTTAAGAGTTAAATGCAGCTTGTGGCGAATTTATGCGCCGTGTAACATTTTAAAAACCATAAAGTACAAATGTCAATGAGTTGAATCATGTAAATTTGAACATGAAACAAGAAATTTTATCATAAATATATTGGGGGGGGGGGATTTCATATAGCCATTTCATTTCATCCTTTACATGAAAGCTCCCTGACATAGTGAAGATTCAAGTTTGTTAACATCATGGCCCCTGAGGGTAGGATGGGGCCACAATAGAGGATTAAAGTTTTACATACAAATACCCCCCACCCCCGGGTATATAGGAAGAATCTTTAAAAAGCTTCATTTCAAGAACCACTGGACCAGAAAAGTTTACATTTACATGAAAGCCTCCTGACATGGTGATGGTGCAGATTCAAGTTTGTTAAAATCATGATCCCCTGGGATAGGTTAGGGCAACAATATGGGATCAAAGTTTTACATGTGAATATATAGCTAAACTCTTTGAAAATCTTCTCAAGAACCAACGGGTCAGGAAAGAACAAATTTACCTGAAAGCTTCCTGACATAATGCAGATTCAAGTTTGTATAAATCATGACCCCCAGGGGTAGGATGGGGCCACAATAGGGGATCAAAGTTTTACATACAAGCATATAGGAAAAATCTTTAAAAATCTCCTTTTTAACAACCACTTGGCCAGGAAATATAAATTTACATGAAAGCTTCCTGATATAGTGCAGATTAAAGTTTGTAAAAATAGTGGCCCCCTGAGTAGGTTGGGGCCACAATAGGTATCAAAGTTGTACATGCGAATATAATAGAAAATCTTCAAATATGGGCGAAGATGACTCAGGTGAGCGATGTGGCCCATGGGCCTCTTGTTAGAATTTGTCAGTGTATATTCGCTATTATCTACCCCTGGAGAAGGGCATTGTCCTTCATTTGAACAAACTTCAATCCCCTTCTCCCAAGGCTGCTTTTAACCAAGTTTAGTTGAAATTGGTCCAGTGGTCCAGGAGAAGAAGTCGAAAATGTGGAAAAATTTATGGACAGACAGATGGACGACAGGTGATCAGAAAAGTTCACTTGACCTAAAGCTAAGGTGAGCCAAAAACCAAGTGAACAAACAATTGGGTCTGCATCGTATTCACTTGGGGATCTGGGTTAGAATAGGTCCTCACTACCCCTTGCTTGTCGTAAGAGGCAACTGACTGGGACTGTCCTTCGGATGAGACTGCAAAAACCGAGGCCCCGTGTCATATCAGATGTGGGACGATAAAGATCCCTCCCTGCCCAAAGGCCATAAGTGCCTAGCATATAGGCCTAAATTTTGCAGCTCTTCACCGGGAATGGTGACGTTTCCATATGAGTGAAAGATTCTCAAGAGGGATGTTGACAAAATACAATCAATCAATCAATATTTACAGAAAACTTTACTCTGTTCCATTGAAAGTTCATAATTGGATTTTTCAACACCAGATACGGATGTTACCCATCGCAGACCCTTTAAACCAGATTATTATTATCATTATTAACATTATGAAGTGCACAATTTTACAATAAAATGTAATCAAAGACGCTGTACAGTAAGTAAAACATTATGCAAGTAGAAAACGTTAAAATAATTACAATAGAGTGAAATTAACATGTAACAGTTAATCAAAGGCACTAATGAAATGAAATGCTTCAACAGCTCACTCCATACAGTAGGTCCTGATATGCGTTTAACGACAGGAACATTGAGTGTTTTGCCTTCAATACTAACAGAACAGATATCGTATGCTGGTCTTCTCACACTAAGTATTTCTCCGAGATATGAAGGACTTTCACCATTATTGAGACACTTAAAAACAATTCAAGCGATTTTAAATTAGGTTACAGATTATAATCATTCTGGACAAATCATGCCGCCAGTTCTACCAACAAGGAATAGGCAACATTCTTCGTCATAAAAAAATCTGTCTTGTATTCCATCATATTTCATGTCCAGATCTATACCCTTCATATCCTACAAATATACTTTAACAACTGCATCCAAACTTTTTCATTACAAACAGTGCCTATAGATGTATACAACACAGAATCCATGTATTAACTGCTGTGAAGGAGAAGCCCCATTTGTGTTGTGTCACGATGTATATATGAGAGAAGTGTTGTAAAGCAAATTTTTTGCTGGTTTCTTCAGATGAATAACGAGTTCCCATTCAAACAAAATGTTTCTGGTCTAAAACAAGATGTGTTTGTGAAAATCAAATGCCGCCGATAATGGCCAATTCCAAAGATGGCCAAGGTCACAAGGGCAAATATCTTGGTACCAGTAGAAAGATCTTGTCAAAAGAAATGCTCATGTATAATATGAAAGCTCTAATATTTACCATTTAGAAGTTATGACCAATGTAAAAAAATAAATAAAAGTAAGTTAAATGTCAAGGTCAAAAGGTTTAATACCAACGGAAAGGTCTTGTCACAAGGAACACTCATGTGAAATATCACAGCTCTATCACTTATTGTTCAAAAGTTATTAGCAAGGTTAAAGTTTTCAAAAAGTAGGTCATACTCCAAGGTCAAGGTCACATGGTCAAAAATATTGGTACCCACGGAAAGGTCTTGTCACATGGAACACGCATGTGAAATATCAAAGCTCTATCACTTATTGTTCAAAAGTTATTAGCAAGGTTAAAGTTTTCAAAAAGTAGATCAAACTCCAAAGTCAAGGTCACGGGGTAAAAAATGTTGGTACCCACAGAAAGGTCTTGTCACAAGGAATAGTCATGTGAAATATCAAAGCTCTATCACTTACTGTTCAAAAGTTATTAGCAAGGTTAAAGTTTCAGACAGAGTGACAGAATTACAGAATGACAAACAGGACAAAAACAATATGCCCCCCAGATCTTCCATCTCAGGGGCATAAAAAACCCATTATGCAGTAGGAATGAAGATTTCTCATCAAATACATTGAAGAATATACCCGGCACTTACCCTACTTGTATAGTGACCTTGGACCTTAACATACTTTAAAAAACTTTAACCTTGACTTATGAACTAAGGAGGGTAGGGTCAGTAGTAACACACTACTCCGAGACCTATATTGTATTCTGACACCTCTAGTTTATAATGTCAAGAGCTTGTGATTGGTGTTATTGTAATGTTCTCCATTGATTTTTACAATTTATAGGTCTTGAACTGTAACTGCAATTTACACAAATAAAAACAAGAGATGTTTGTAAAACACATATGCCCCCCATGGTGCAAAATTGAAAAGGGTTATACACACACACACATCATTTAATTGAGAGTAGTATCATCAATTCAAAATATTGAGCAGACAATATCTTCCTATGTCAAGAGTGGATTGACCATGTGACCTAGAAATCAATAGGGGTCATCAACTCCTGAAGATGTACCAGTGTACCAAGTTTGATGTCTGTCAAGCAAAGGGTTCTCAAGATATTGAACGGACAGTATATTCCCATGTCCAATTTGACCCTTGACTTTTGACCATGTGACCTTAAAATAATTAGTAGTCATCTTCTCCTGAAGATGTACCAAGTTTGATGTCTGTCAAGCAAAGGGTTCTCAAGATATTGAGCGGACAGTATATTCCCATGTACAGTTTAACCCTTGACCTTTGACCACGCGACCTCAAAATCAATAGGTGTCATCTTCTCCTGAAGATGTACCAGTGTACCAAGTTTAATGTCTGTCAAGCAAAGGGTTCTCAAGATATGGAGCAGACATTATATTCCAATGTCCAGTTTGACCCTTGACCATGTGATCTGAAAATCAATAGGGGTAATTTTCTCCTGAAGATGTACCAGTGTACCAAGTTTGATGTCTGTGAAGCGAAGGGTTCTCAAAATATTGAACGGACAGTATATTCCTGTCTAGTGTGACCCTTGACCTTTGACCATGTGACCTCAAAATCAATAGTGGTCATCTTCTCCTGAAATCGTATCAGTGTACTAAGTTAGATGTCTGTCAAGAAAAGGGTTCTCAAGATACTGAGTAGACATTATATTCCCATGTCAAGTTTGACCCTTGACCTTTGACCATGTGACCTCAAAATCAATAGGGGTCATCTTCTCTTGAAGATGTACCAGTGTATCAAGTTTGATGTCTGTCAAGCAAAGGGTTCTCGAGATATTGAACGGACAGTATATTCCTATGTCCAGTTTGACCCTTGACCTTTGACCATGTGACCTCAAAATCAATGGGGGTCATCTTCTTCTGAAGATGTACTGGCGTACCAAGTTTGATGTCTGTCAAGCAAAGGGTTCTCTAGACATTGAATGGTCAGTATATTCCTATGCCCAGTTTGACCCTTGACCTTTGACCTCAAAATCAATAGGGGTCATCTACTCCTTAGGATGCACCAGTGTGCCAAGTTTGATATCTTTCAAACAAAGGGTTCTCAAGATATTGAGCGGACATTATATTCCTATGTCCAGAGTAGATTGACCCTTGACCTTTGGACCTGAAAAACAATAGGGATCCTCTTCTACTCATAACTAACCCACATATGAAATATCATTATCATCAAGTGAATGGTTCTCAAGATATTGAGCGGACAACACATGGTCTACAGACCGACCGACATACCGACCGACCGACAGGTGCAAAACAATATGCCCCCTCTTTTTCAAAGGGGGGCATAAAAAGCGAAAATAAGTAAAAAATAATATTTTATTTTTTTAAGTACAACCATATTAATAAGTACAGTATATTCATACAAATTATACCACATGGAGGAATGTTGTCAACAAAATGAGTACAACCACATGAACAAGTATAAATATGTTTAGGAGTATTCCATAAATAAGAATGTTTCTAACACAATAAAACACAATAGCACAATCTCTCATGGCTATGTGTGGTGTAGGTTATAGAACACAGATATTATGCTTTCCATCCTCCACATTCTCATTGGGCTTCTTTCTGCAAGGCCTCTTGGTGAATTTCACTGAACAGCTTCTCCAACAGAATATCCAGAAATGTGTAAATAAAATGCCTGAAATGTCAAGGTCACAAGCTAGATTATGCAGCTTCTTCACAGATACCGAGAGGCAAAAAATGGTTTTATAAAATGTGATGTACATGTGGTTGGTTGACTGTTTTATTAGGAGTCCACATTTGACTATTTATATCAATGAGTCAATCAACAATACCATGTACACAGATATTTTCACCTAAGTGCATTGGAAATAATAATCTTGATATAAAGCATGAGGCCCACATGCCTTATCAGTCACCAGTCACAAGTTTTTATAAATAGGAAAAATCTTTAAAAATATCATCCTCAAGAGCAGCAGGACTATAATAAGTTATGCAAGCATCCCAAAGTACTGTGTATTTGAGTTTTTTCCCCAAATCAATGACCCTGTGGGGCCTGGGTGGGGTAAAAATTTCATGGAAACAAGAGGTACTGTGAGCAATGCTCACTAAGAATACCCCCCCCCCCTTACCCCAATCTCCCAAAGGGTGTTGGTAATAGGTAAAACTTCAGTATTATGATCCAAAAGGTACCTAGGAACACAGCATCTCCATGTGATGAAAAAAGCCATTAAAGAATTTAAATGGAAACCATATTGCTACTTTGATGTCCAGTGCACGTGACCTTTGACCTTTTGACCCCAAAATCAATAGGGAACATCTTCATCCCATGGGTAGTCCATATGTATGATATGGTGACTGTAGGTGGAAAGGATAACGCTTTAGAGCCCGGAAACCATATTGCTACTTCGATGTCCAGTGCACTTGACCTTTGACCTTTTGACCCCAAAATCAATAGGGAACATCTTCATCCCATGGGTAGTCCATAAATATGATATGGTGACTGTAGGTGGAAAGGATAACACTTTAGAGCCCGGAAACCATATTGCTACTTCGATGTCCAGTGCGCTTGACCTTTGACCTTTTGACCCCAAAATTGATAGGGAACATCTTCATCCCATGGGTAGTCCATATGTATGATATGGTGACTGTAGGTGGAAAGGATAATGTTTTAGAGCCCGGAAACCATTGCGTCTACAGACGGACGGACAGACGGACAACCTGATTCCAGTATACCCCCCTCCAAGTTGCGGGGGGTATAATAAAGAGAAAAGAAAATCTCATAGGCATTGTGACCCATGGGCCTCTTGTTTTATATATGTATTTTTGATTTCAATAATTTATGTAATTGATATCAAAAAATTGAATTGTATCATTTCAAACACTGCTATCAAATATTGTATCTGAATTATTGATGCAAATATCAATTTATCTTATTTATATCTAAATTTCCAAATCAAATAAAGATTTTCAGATTTATCATCAAAAATTCAAATTAATTAATTCTATTTCTTGGAATGAATAGATATTTTAAATGATTTAGCTTTTCAATATGAATAACGACCATAAAGAGTTCACATACTTGTTCAGTTTCTCGTATTGAATAGAGTCCATGATTTCTTCAATCCCACATCTGTAGTCCTCATCTTCAATGAGTCCAACCACAATATCTGCAAAATCGGAAGCAAATTGTACCTTTCTCATGTACAGAGTTTACCTAATAGCTATTATTCTAGGGATATACCCCAATCGGGGTAGACCATCACAAGGGGGATAAATTTCATCATGAATATGTTCTTGATTTCAAACAAAAAATTAACTTATTCTTCTCGTTTTAGATAAAATTTTGGCCTGCTTTGGACAACCTGATTAAAAGAATAAGATGATGGTACTACATTTTTTTTCACCTCACATTAAGTAATGAAATATACATGTACCAGGGAAAAAATCGGCCAGAATTCTCCGAGCTTGGTCCTTGGTTGCCTTCATCTGTCTTTCCGACTTGACTTCACGACTGGAGGAATCATATTTTCCATCTGGCCAAATGGATTCCCTGAACAGATGTAGATAGAGAGCACACCTTTGGGGAGTTGTAAGGTCACTTATCTTCCACCTCAGCCACCTGTTTTAATGACTAATTGGATCAAAGTTTTGCGATACCTAGTGCACTTATGAGCCTTTGAACAGTTAGGACTTAATGATTAGCAGATTGTCACTGTCAATTTACAATAAAATACACTTGCAACAAACATGCTAATATATAAATGAATTCATGCTTAATACTGGATAGTAATATTTATTCCCCTATGAGAGAACAAGAGGCCCACAGGCCTTATCGGTCACCTGAATACTAGTGAAAAAGTATCACTACTTCCATGGGCTATGAAATCTAGAAAAAAATTTCCTGTTCTGAATATCTAAAACTAAATTCTAATGTTCAGCAACAGTATAAAACAAGATGTGTTCTTAAAACTTCACTGCCCTCAAAAGTGCATACACTGATGAAAGGCTATAAAGAATAGGTGTTTTAACATTAAAACATCTGCAAGTATGCATTTAGATTTTATACAGTATCAGCAAACTTACACATAAATACTATATACAAGTTTGGCCCTACCCTGGGGTCAGAACCCTTACTCTGGGGATCATCAAATTAAAAATTATGGTAAAGGACTACCTGCTCTATCCATTTAGTTTCAATTTAGTATAAATAGCACTAAAGAAGATATTATTCAAGTGTTTTACACATAAACACTATATAACAAGTTTGGTCCCACCCTGGGGTCAGAACCCCTACCCCGGGGATCATGAAATTTACAATTTTGGTAGAGGCCTTCCTGCCCTACATCACTATGCATTTAGTTTTTCATACACATGTGCAGTTCTAGAGAAGAAGATTTTTGAAAATTGGTCAATTTTGGGCAGTTTTTACCCTGCCCCTAAGGCCCCAGGGGTGCAGGAGTCCTGAAATTTACAATTTATATCCCCCTTGTTTCAAATATGTTTCATACCAGATTTGAAAAGAATTGGAATTATAGCTATCAAGAAGTTAAAAATGTCTATTGTTTACACATTTGATAACTGACCATTTTGGCCCCACCCCGATACCAAAACACCTACACCTGGGACCATCAAATTAATTTAGGTAAAGGACTTATTTGCTCTTTTTAAATATCTATTTACTTTCAATTTAGTATCAATAGCACTAAAGAAGATGTTATTCAAGTGTTTTACACATAAACACTATATACCAAGTTTGGCCCCGCCCTGGGGTCAGAACCCCTACCCCGGGGATTATGAAATTTACAATTTTGGTAGAGGCCTTCCTGCTCTACATCACTATGCATTCAGTTTTTCTTAAACGTGTGTGGTTCTTGAGAAGAAGATTTTTGAAAATTGGTCAATTTTGGACAGTTTTTGCCCCACCCCTAGGGCCCCAGGGGTGCTGGAATCCTGAAATTTACAATTTATGTCCCCCTTGTCCCAATGATGCTTCATACCAAATTTTAAAAGAATTGGACTGGTAGTTATCAAGAAGAAGTTAAAAATGTTCAATTGTTAATGCACGACGACGGACGAAAACCAATTGCAATAGGTCACCTGAGTTAACTCAGGTGACCTAATTTTACTCAGGTGACCTAAAAATAACAAAAATTTCATTGGAAATAATGAAGTTTAGATACAATGAACTATTTTTCGCTGGTCCTGGAGGTTTGCTATAAACATGTTTTACTGTATAATGAAGTTCGGTTACAACAAATTGTTTTTGACTTGCTTTGGAGGTTCGCTATAACCATGTTTTAATGTATAATTAAGTTTGGTTACAACAAACTGTTTTTGGCTGGCCCTGGAGGTTCGCTATATGTTTTACTGTAATAAAGATGAGTGAAACAGATATTGGGATGCTCCATTTCTTTTGACATTTACCTATTTACTGCTGTTCCCAACATGTGCTTGGCTAGGGAGAGTACTCTTTCTCGACACAGTCTACAGTTTCTGCCTTGTAAAGCTTGCACAGCTATGTCAAACACCACTTCTACGAGACCAGTGTTGTGTAATTCATATAAAGCACCTGGAAGTTATATCATACATATATCAACATGCTTTTATTGATAAATTTCAAAATAATATAATGATTATACTTAAGGTAGTACTCTACATCATCATAATGGCTGACTTCCTTTTAAAACATGGATGAAAAAATCGATATCAGCAATATCTTACTTTTCTTTTTCAATTTAGATACCTAGCTGAGTAGCTCAGTAGGTTAGAATACCAACTGCTTACCTGTAGGTCGCAGGTTGGAGTCCAGCAGGGATTTTAATTTTTTTTTAGATTACCTTCTTCTAAAACTGTATTTTTTGACAAAATAAAGTAAATTTGAAAATGTTCAACTTCAAATTACAGTATTTTTGTACATATCCTCCACTTTTCATCTGCATCAAATTTCTCTGGTGTAGCACACCTTAAAACATTTGAAACAGGAAAATTGATCTTTACATTTTCTCTATGTCCATTAGTTTCTGACCTTTATTTTACAAAAGTCATGTCCATTTACTGTATTCTACACCTTAATTAGCATACTTGATTCTGATAAAATCCAGCCCAATCGAACTATGCCAGGTATACCCAGCGACGCACTGAGAATCTAGTGACCCGGCTACAGTACAGTAATGAAAATGTTGTCCTTCTATTGTTTAAACATTATTTGGCATAGAAATGACCAACACTTTTACAAATTGTGCTTATTTAACCAGTGTACCTGGATTAAAAACATTATGTCTTAGAATAAGCCATTCTCGATACTACTGTCTCCACAGACACCAGCTCGAAGCTGTCTTCACCTATCAAAATTTTCCAGTTCAGCTGGCTTACCCCAGCAGAATGCTCACAATCAAGTGTATCACCGGGTAACCCAAGTGTTCCGGATTGTTAGAATTATGCTAAAAGAAAGTGTTTATGTGACCTAATATTCCAAGAGTTATTGCCCTTGGTTTTGAATGTTTTTTTAACAATTGTTCAATATTGGGTTATGGTATGGTAACTCATTCATTAGTTTACCAATATCCCTCTAACTTTTGTCAATGTAGTCTTTTTAAAGTAATTTCTTTAATCTATACTCTTTATCAGATAATTCATACTGTTTATCAGATAATTTATACTGTTAATCAGATAATTTATACTGTATATCAGATAATTTATACTGTTTATCAGATAATTTATACTGTATATCAGATAATTTATACTGTTTATCAGATAATTTATACTGTATATCAGATAATTTATACTGTTTATCAGATAATCTAACTATCTATCAGATAATTTATACTGTATATCAGATGATTTATATTGTATATCAGATAATTTATACTGTTTATCTGATAATTCATACTGTATATCAGATAATTCATAATGTATATCAGATAATTTTTGGCATGTAGGAAATTTTGACTGTTTTAGTAGATGAGGGAAATTCACCAAATTTAAAAGCGCCAACATTTCTTTTCAAATAATGATAAACTTGTTAACTGAAATTGTGCCAAAAAATAAAGTATAAGATTTCAAACTACTTTTTTAACGAAAAATCCACTAAATATTCTAGAAGACAAAATTACCCAATACAGTGGAGCCTCGTTAATCCGGACACTTTGGTCCCCAGCAAAATCGTCCGGATAAATGAAGCGTCCGGATAATTGAATCGCATATTTTCTAGCTTTGCATAAGTAACCAATATGTGCCTACTTTATTGATGCATAGTGAATTAAACACATTCTTTCATTGGATTTAACCATTTGCATTAGTAAATAAATTATGATAATGTTAACATTTACATGTATTTCAAAGCACTAAAATTTAATGTACGTGTTCAGTGTATTTGCCTGTGTTTACATTGTACATACATATGATCCCTACATATAAATATACAAAACTGTGTACCGTATGCACTAAAACAAATAATGAAGCACTATATGTAACCATTAGATTGTATATGTAACTATAAATAAATAAATCATTAGTAACTAACATAATCATTTACACTTCAAACATTTCATCACTCTTTTACTTCTTAAAGAGGCCGGTAATTCCCATCTGTCACGATTCACGGGTTCAGCGGTCTGTTAAAACAATCTTCATCGTCCAAAGTTGATATAAGAATTTCGTGATTATCATGTCAGTTGACAACATTCTTTAACCAAAATTCAATTGGCCAGAGTTCATATTTCTTATTCTATAATTATCCAAGACAATATCGGGAGAACAAAATCATTTAAGCTCGTAATATCAAGACCTACTACTGCTTTGATCTAGTCATGCGCATCTATTATTTTCATGATGCGATAATAACGGAACAAAACTCTGTGAAACTAACATTACAGGTACATACAGAATTTAATTGTCATTTTCCTTAAAATGGTAATTTTCTCACTTCTACCCAGAGTTTAAAAATTCGAAAGCAATAAAGCTCTACAACATCGTAACAAGAATCATACACAGGTACATTCTACATGTGTGACATTCTAAACGTTAAAAACTTACTACGTATACATGTGAATTAACATACATGTATATTTCACGCCAATCAACAGTATAAAATCCAGAATCTAGAAGTATAAACTACACTATTTAGATTTGAATAAGCCGATATCAATTTACGAATCAGTACAACTGATATGTGTAGCAGTTAAAAAATTATCATTACGGTATGATGTTTACTTTATTAATACTATCAGGGTATTGATCAAGACTATAAAAATAATATGCTACAGATTTATTTAAAAAATTCAACACTACAGGCAATAAAGATCTTATGTGCGAAAATTGGCTATACAATGTCTCGATCGGCACCTAATTGGAGGGAAGTGTTGATAGGGTACAGGTAATCGCTTCAATTAGACAGTTTGGCTGTTTTCTTTATAATTTATGCCTTGCTAAAATTGTCCAACACAGACCTTCCCTAAACAAAATTACTGTCTGGATTAACAGTACAATTTTCAATGCATTATAACGTTTTGTAGTAAAAAGTGACCATCCGGATCCGGAATGCGAATTTCTGGATTAATGATGCAAAATAATGTATAAAAATTCCGTTCCCTAGAAAAATCGTACGGAAGGTGAAGCGTCCGGATTAATGGCATCCGGATTACCGAGGCTCCACTGTATATGGTATTTATCACAAATACACTAAACAAGTATACATACCTTTTGATTTCTGTGAATCATTTCCTGGTAATTCTGAATCATCTGAACGTTCTGACGATGCGGAGTGAAATGAGATGTGACTTGACAACTGCTTTTCCATAAATAGCATCTAGTTAAAATAAAAAGTGGACCAGAAAGACAATTACAAAGTCAAAGTTGTAGTGTCCTGTAAATGTATGTATAAAGTAAAAGTTGAAGAGTCTTGTAAATGTATGTATAAAGTAAAAGTTGTAGAGTCTTGTAAATGTATGTATAAAGTAAAAGATGTAGTGTCTTATAAATGTATGTATAAAGTAAAAGTTGTAGTGTCTTATAAATGTATGTATAAAGTAAAAGTTGTAGTGTCTTGTAAATGCATGTATAAATTAAAAGTTGTAGAGTCTTGTAAATGTATGTATAAAGTAAAAGTTGTAGTGTCTTGTAAATGTATGTATAAAGTAAAAGATGTAGAGTCTTGTAAATGTATGTATAAAGTAAAAGATGTAGTGTCTTATAAATGTATGTTATGTGTACTTCATACAGTGTGTTATGTGTACATGGATTTAGTGTAGTATTGTGTACAGTGTGTTACATGGATTTAGTGTAGTATTGTGTACAGTGTGTTATGTGTACATGGATTTAGTGTAGTGTTGTGCACAGTGTGTACATGGATTTAGTGTAGTGCTGTGTACAGTGTGTTATGTGTACATGGATTTAGTGTAGTGTTGTGCACAGTGTGTACATGGATTTAGTGTAGTATTGTGTAGTGTGTTATGTGTACATGGATTTAGTGTAGTGCTGTGTACAGTGTGTTACATGGATTTAGTGTAGTGCTGTGTACAGTGTGTTACATGGATTTAGTGTAGTGCTGTGTACAGTGTGTAATATGTACATGGATTTAGTGTAGTGCTGTGTACAGTGTGTTACATGGATTTAGTGTAGTGCTGTGTACAGTGTGTTACATGGATTTAGTGTAGTGCTGTGTACAGTGTGTAATATGTACATGGATTTAGTGTAGTGTTGTGCACAGTGTGTTACATGGATTTAGTGTAGTGTTGTGCACAGTGTGTACATGGATTTAGTGTAGTGCTGTGTACAGTGTGTTATGTGTTACATGGATTTAGTGTAGTGCTGTGTACAGTGTGTAATGTGTACATGGATTTAGTGTATTATTGTGTACAGTGTGTTATGTGTACATGGATTTAGTGTAGTGCTGTGTACAGTGTGTTACATGGATTTAGTGTAGTGCTATGTACAGTGTGTTACATGGATTTAGTGTAGTGCTGTGTACAGTGTGTTACATGGATTTAGTGTAGTGCTGTGTACAGTGTGTTACATGGATTTAGTGTAGTATTGTGTACAGTGTGTTACATGGATTAGTGTAGTGCTGTGTACAGTGTGTTACATGTATTTAGTGTAGTGCTGTGTACAGTGTGCTATGTGTACATGGATTTAGTGTAGTATTGTGTACAGTGTGTTATGTGTACATGGATTTAGTGTAGTATTGTGTACAGTGTGTTACATGGATTTAGTGTAGTGCTGTGTACAGTGTGTACATGGATTTAGTGTAGTGCTGTGTACAGTGTGTTATGTGTACATGGATTTAGTGTAGTGCTGTGTACAGTGTGTTACATGGATTTAGTGTAGTGCTGTGTACAGTGTGTTATGTGTACATGGATTTAGTGTAGTGCTGTGTACAGTGTGTTACATGGATTTAGTGTAGTATTGTGTACAGTGTGTTACATGGATTTAGTGTAGTGCTGTGTACAGTGTGTTACATGGATTTAGTGTAGTATTGTGTACAGTGTGTTACATGGATTTAGTGTAGTGCTGTGTACAATGTGTTATGTGTACATGGATTTAGTGTAGTGTTGTGTACAGTGTGTTACATGGATTTAGTGTAGTGTTGTATACAGTGTGTTATGTGTACATGGATTTAGTGTAGTGCTGTGTACAGTGTGTACATGGATTTAGTGTAGTATTGTGTACAGTGTGTTATGTGTACATGGATTTAGTGTAGTGCTGTGTACAGTGTGTACATGGATTTAGTGTAGTGCTGTGTACAGTGTGTTATGTGTACATGGATTTAGTGTAGTGTTGTGCACAGTGTGTACATGGATTTAGTGTAGTGTTGTGTACAGTGTGTTATGTGTACATGGATTTAGTGTAGTGTTGTGCACAGTGTGTACATGGATTTAGTGTAGTGCTGTGTACAGTGTGTTATGTGTACATGGATTTAGTGTAGTGTTGTGCACAGTGTGTACATGGATTTAGTGTAGTGCTGTGTATACAATGTGGTTACAGTGATGACCATACATCTCCTTTAATTGTCCCAAACTCCAATAGAATCTGATCTTCATCCTCATCACAGCTGTGAATGTCCTTCACAGGTCCCCTCCTGGGTAAACTTGGCAATAACTCTGTCATGTTAGTAGAGATTTCACCCACTTTATCTCCAATCTTGTCAAACACACTGGAGACTGTTCTTACCATCTGAAAATCATTGGAATGTAAACAATATACAATGCTCAAGCCCTAAATAGTTTGATAGCCACAAGTATTTGTTGTAAATTCATTTACCTTTAACAGGGGATGTATGTTACTTATTTGTTATAATGTGATAAACTGTTTACCTCTGTCAGGAGTTGACGGTACTGTTTGTCTTATTTGTTATTATATTGTTTACCATTATCAGGGTCGCAATTTATTGTGAGAGGGAATATAGAAATGGGAACATTTTTGCGAGTGTGTAAAACTCAGCTTGTAGACACTCTACAGGTTACAGTTTTTGCTAGATTGATCTGATACTTCACATTTAGCTTTGTTATCAATAGAGGAAAAACCCTATTGATTTTGGAGTCAAGGTCACTTGGGGACTTGATAGAGAAACATAGTGATTGTTGTTGTGTAATTTTGTTTACCTCTGTCAGGGGTTAGATAGTACAGTGTACCTTATTCATCATAAAATGTTGTTATACACCTTAATTTTTTTTCATTTTTAAAACTAATACAATTTAGAACCAACATTTTAACTGTTAAACCAACTCTCATACATGTGGTCTACTGACCAGGTAACAGTTTATGAACTGTTCACCGGGCAATAGTCTACTCCATTTCTATTGGCTATGCAAGTCACATGATTCTCGGTCTGCTGCTTTGTTTATGTAATGGGGAGGTTCACTGATTTGACTGATGATGAAATACATGTACTGAACAGAAACACGAAAAATGTTGATTATTAATTAGGATATTGGGTATGTTTTCTTTTAAACTAGTGGATACATTGATAAATGTACACATAAACACACTGTACTGTTAAAAGTTCAAAGTCAACCGACCATGTGCATCTAGAGAAAACAAGAGTATTGCAAACTGTACAACATATTGTATAATACCTGTTAAACCTTCAGTGCAATATCTGTATCCATGAAGAGGAAAAATCCAGAAAACTATTTTACTTACTTTTAGCCCTAAAGTAGGTCACAGTGCACCAATCAAGTTGAAATGTGAACTGATTATGACAAAATTTCAGTAAAATACCTGTATTCATAGTAGAAAAAAATCTGGAAAACGAAAATAAGTGATACTATGACCTTGACCTTGAGAAGCAATAGGCATCCTTCGCTTGGCATAAGGTGTATGTGTACCAAGTTTGACAGTCCTAGCCCCAACAGTTCGATCTGTATCCTTTCCTACTAAGTAATAGTGTGACCTTGACCTTGAAGAACAAAAGGTGTCTTCCACTTGGCACGAGGAATATGTATGCAAGACTCCAAAGTGCGATGGGACTTCAAAGTGCGATGGTCATGCCAAACCTCAATGGTCTGCGCCAAACTTTGATGGTGTGATATGCCAAAGTGCGATGGTCCACACTCATGCGCCAAAGTGCAATGGTCTGACATGCCAAAGTGCGATGGTCTGACATGCCAAAGTGTGATGGTGTGACACGCCGAAATCCATTGGTTTAAACGACACAGTGTTTTGGTACAGAGTGTACCAACTGTGTGTTGTTTCACTAAAATATCAGTGCAAAATCCATGCATAAAAAATAAGAAGTTCAAATTATTTCGTTACCATCTAGTTTTCTTGTTATTAAACACAAAATTTTCCAACGCGAAATCGTGAAGAATGTTTTGCATTATAGCATATCCCCAGGATTTTATTACGTGTACAACAAAAGTAATGAATGATCATGAATTAAAGATTGTTTGGGAGAAGTAGAGAGTTCGACAAGAAATGTACTTTGCTGTTCTCACTATCCTCAACAGTGTAAACCTTGCCATTGCTGTCATCCGTGTTGCATTTCTTCGGTTTCATTTTGAAAGACGTTAAGAATGACGTCACAAACGTTACTGAACTCCGCACCATCGGACTTTAGCGTGGCCATCGCACTTTGGCATCCATAATGTTAACTAATCATTGCACTTTGGCGCAGACCATTGCACTTTGGCGTGACCATCGCACTTTGGAGCGACCATTGCACTTTAGAGTCTTACATGTATACCAAGTTTGATGGTCCTAGCTCCAATAGTTTGGTCTGTATTTTGCCTACAAGGTTTTCGTACTGACTGATACTAAGACCTTGACCTTGAAAAACAATAGGCATCTTCCTCTAATCTAAGGTGATCTAATGTACCAAGTTGTAAAATCCTGGAACTTGCGGCTCATTTTGCCTACAAGGCCCAGACAGACGGACGACGGTATACCACAATATATCCAGTCTTCAACAGGCATATAAAAACAATCTAAAAAGAATGAAGATGAACCACAAAACAGTTATAAACTGTATCCCCGGATGACAGCTGGTTTGTTTGACCTTCGAACAGATCTGTTGTCCTCAGCCTATGGCTTTGGGTAACAGATCTGTTCTTGGGTCAAACAAAACAGCTGTCGTCCTTGAGACCAATTGATAACTGTATAATATTGTTTACCTTTGTTAGAGGTTGGACGGTATCGGGAACCTTTCTAACAAATGCTATGTGGGCGTTTCCATCGTAAGCCAGAAACTCCTTCAATTCCATGCTGTTACAAATGTTCTCTTTTTCCAGTAGAGCCTGAAAATGAAACACTGTGAGTGTAAGTTGACTATAACAAATGCTCTCTAATTAAAAACTGAATTATCATTTTCTCATCCCAAACTAATCATGTACTTCAATAATATTCTCCATGGTCTCAGAGCACTGCCACCTATGTGTGTATACCATATCCTTTAACAGAGCTCTCATGTAACTTGCCTTCATAAAACTTTCCAATGTTTTCTTGCGTTTTTCTATGCTGCCTTTATCCATATTTCCAAAAGGCAACGAGAGCCACTTTGTCAATCCTTTTACATCTAGAAAAGAAAAAAATATTTGCATACTTTAAGGACATGTCATTCATGAGAGGCATTCTCTAATTTTTTTTTAAATTAGAACCATTCTCAAACTTATTTTCTTAACATTAGAACCATTTTAAAAACATTTTCTTAAAAATTAGAACCATTTTCGCACATTTATAAAAAAAAAATTAGAGCCATTGTTCTTCAAATATTCTTTAAGAATTGGAGCCATTCTGAAACCCTTTTTTAAAAGTTAAAACCATTTTCAAACATTTCTTTAAATTAGAGCCATTCTTAAAATTTTATTTTTTAAAAAATTCTCAAATATTTTTAAAATAAAAAGAATAAGAACCATCCTCAAATATTTTTTTTTAAAATTAGAGTAATTCTCAAACATATTTTTAGAACTAGAATTAAACAGACATCTTACAATGTTGATCTGACATTTAGAACTAGAATTAGACAGGTCTTACAATGTTGATCTGACATTTAGAGCTAGAATTAAACAGACATCTTACAATGTTGATCTGACATTTAGAGCTAGAATTAAACAGACATCTTACAATGTTGATCTGACATTTAGAACTACAATTAAACAGATATCTTACAATGTTGATCTGACATTTAGAACTAGAATTAAACACACATCTTACAATGTTGATCTGACATTTAGAACTAGAATAAAACAGACAGGTCTTACAATGTTGATCCGACATTTAGACCTATAACCTTTTCAGCCTGAAATCAATAGACATTTTCCTTTTACCACCTACCATCTCAGGTGAGTTACAGGTTGCAGCAGTTCGATACCAAAATCTTGAATGACTCTCTATATCACCCAAATAATTGATCAAAGAAGCTCACAAATTCAAATACCTATATATGTGTATGCATAAATGCAGATAAAACACTCGTATTACAAACTTGTTGCAAGCGGATAACTAAATCAAAGTTGCTTGTTACACCAAGACTTTTTATGACACAACGTCACAAAATGGCAATTTCAATGTTTCGTGAAATTATTTGCATCGATCAATTTGTTTGTCATCATAACTCAGTGGATAAAGTATAGGGTTAGTGACCTCCCAAGTTTTAATCCAGTAGAGTCTTTTCTTCATATTGAAATAAATTTTTGAATTATGTTTTTTACTCAAAATTGCATATTTTTTGCCTTTTTAACAAATGTACTTGTTCATATCATCATATCTTTCATAATTAAATCATTTTCTGCTGATTAAGAAACTCGTTCAAGGTGTAGTGAGCTACCTTACTTAATAGACTAAAATAATGAGTGATCATAACCTAAAATAATTATTCTATAAGAGAACATTCTTTTTAACATTTAACTTGGAGAAGTTTTCCTCATGTGGAAAGATTTTAGCATTAAAAAAGACAAATTACGCACCTTTCAAGCTTTTCTTGTAAGTAGGGTTATCTTCCAGTCGGTTTTGGAGGTTGATAAATTCACGGAATCGTCGCTTTACTGTGTTGGTTCGTATCTTACTGGTTCCCAGCTCTTCGAACACTGCATCATACTGAATAATATAGTAGATACTAAGAATGGTTTACAATGAAAGTCCTATGTCATTGAAATAAGTACAAGGTCTAGGATACAACAGAAAAGTTATACAAAGACATTTGATATAAATAACTCAGTACCTGCAACCTTATACAAACGTATCTACATATACACACATTACAAAACACACTATGAGACCAATGTTATAGTATCATAATTTACAATTACAAATATTATATTTTCAAGGAGATTACAATTGACTGAGCTGCATTTACAATATAATAACATTCAAAGGTAAACTGAATATTTTTGGGTCATTAATTTCTTTCAAGGACAAGAGAATGCTTATCAGTCTGGAGTTTACCATTTGTTTCCTACTACTTATCTAACTACAGACACATCATGACAATCTGAGTGATGTACAGGGTGTCCCATCAAGTCTATGTGAGTGTGACAGTACCTGCATAATGTACAGGGTGTCCCATTAAGTCTATTAGGTGAGTGTACACTAGTGATGTATAGGGTGTCCCGTTCAGTCTATGTAGGTGTGACTGTACTCTAGTGATGTATAGGGTGTCCCGTAAAGTCTATGTGGGTGTGACTGTACTCTAGTGATGTATAGGGTGTCCCGTTAAGTCTATGTGGGTGTGACTGTACTCTAGTGATGTATAGGGTGTCCCATTAAGTCTATGTGGGTGTGACTGTACTCTAGTGATGTACAGGATGTCCCATTAAAGGGACATGGACACGATTTGAGCTGAACATTTTTAAATTCTATTTCCTGATTTTTAATCTTTAGAATGCTTAACTAAGGTATTACTAATGATCAGCAAAAATTTGAATGTCAGTAGTCAAGGTACATGGGAGATACAGAGGTCACAAGTCCTTGTTATGTAAACAAGGCTTGTGCCATGTTTTTGCTTACATAGGTTAAAAAAACTTGTACAAGTATCGTTTAAAGCAGATTTTTTTCAATTCATAAGTGAATTCTTAACAGAATTAAATAGTTTCTAGTGTTTGGCATATCTCATTTTGTTTTAAACATGCTATTTTCTATTAAACAGTCTAATGTAAACGAAAACACGGCACGAGCCTTGTTTTCATCACAAAGAATTGTGAGTGCTGCATCTTACTTATAACTCAACAACTGATATTCAAAGTTTGGTTGATCATTAGAAATACTTCAGTTTAATAAGCATTGTGAACAATAAAAATGGAAAAATAAAATTTGAAAATTTTCAGCCCAAATCATGTCCATGCCCCTTTAAGTCTATCAGGGTGATTGTACCTGAATAGAGTACAGGGTGTATTGACTATTTCCACGGTTTTCTGTTGCTGTCTCTGTATCAGTGATGCAAATATCTAGAAATGTCTTTGATGGATGTTCACCAGACATGGAAATGTCATCAAAACTTCCCAGATGAAATTTCTGTCCTTCTTGTGAGCTGTCAATGTTTTCAGAGGATTCTTGGATACCCTCTGCAAAATTTTCAATTACACCCATCATAACATTTATTTAAAACAAGGTTTGAAAAATAATAAAGCTATCAGTTATACAAAGTTATCTAAAATAGAAACTATATGTAATTTTGCACTTAATAAATGAATAAAATAATAATAATAAAATACTACACCAAGACAACTCTGTGCTACATATATATACACGTATCATAATCATATGCTTGCATTTATCATAATGGCAAAAGAAAAACTTTGAACTGAGGGTATGGCTATCTAATGAAAATTAGATACAGGTTAGATCTGCTCATTTACTCTGCACATTAACATCTAATGACATCGCATTGAGGGTCATGTTCTGGTGACCTAAGACAATACTCTTCAGGCTGTTTTACTGAGTAACCAATCACAGAATGGCTAATTTTGAAGGCTGATAAAACCTCTCCCAATAGGATGTTGTTATATCCCTGTGTAGTATACTGAGTGAGCAGATCAAAGGATCTGCACAGGACATACTCTTCATTTGAGCAAGATTATTTTCACAAATCTGGTAGAAAAAGTAATAAAAAATTTGAAAAATTATCAGATACAGTAAAACACATTTATAGCAAAGTGCTGGGAGCAAACAATTTTGATTCATTAGTACTGTTGAATTTAATGAACTTTGGGCACATTTGTGTTTTAGATTCCTTGAGTGGTTTTACTTGTTTGTTTTTCATATATTTAGGACGTTGTATGCTTACATCATATTTTATACTTTAAATTGTCTTGATTTGTACTTTTTATCCATTATGACATAATGTTGCATTCATGCTTATATGTGTAAGGATTATTCGTTGTGTATTCTATGGTTTTTCTTTTAATTTAAATTAATTATCAATTGTAAATTTTAGTATGTTGTACAGCGCTTTAGAGTATTTTTAGATAAGGCGCTATATAAGTGTACTTTTATTATTATTATTCATTATAAACTGAATTTGTTATATCCAAGGATTTCATAATATGTTTTAAAACTATTACTTTGCTTTAAGGGTGAATTCATCATAATCGTGTTTGCTGTAGCCGTGTTTTACTAAATTACATAAGGCCAAAAAAAATATATGTTGGTTTCCACTTTCAACTCAAAATTTTTAAGGATTGGTAGGTAGGTAGTGTTGTTTTTTTTTGGTTGAATTATTTTTTAATGATTTAGTATTTTACTATGCATAAAACATTGTGATTGTCTAGTAATCAAATAAAAGTTATAATATGGTAAACAAAAACTGTTTCTGTCTTGTAGTGATGGCATTTGCAAAATCTATGAGAATGGGAAAAAATGTGTTAAGGTCAGCAGAAATTTTTAGGGTCAGTTGGGAAAGTGAAAACCAATATATATATTTTTTTGGTCTAAACTTTAATCGGAAAAGCTCATTTACCTTTAATCAGGTTAGCTCATATGTATAAATGGATTAATAGCAATACCTGTATTATGGTAGATGGCTGGTCCTAAAAGAGTAATTGGAATAGTCGGAAATGAGGTTACATCAGGCGCAGATTCTTCGTCCATGACAACTTGTGCCTCCACATGTTTAACAGACTGGGAATCCTCCTCCATTTCCTGCTGCTCTTCATGTTGCATTTTGCGACCAGATTTCTGAGACAGGCTTGTCCTGGATAAATAGAAGTCCTCTGGTTGTGGATCCTTGAATTCCTCCTCCTGATCCGACTCTTCCTCTCTAATGTCTTTGAATTGCACATGATCATTTTGACTAGGTTCAATTTCAGTAGGTACTTCTATTAAAGTTTCATCAGATAATATATGAACTATACATTCATGTAAAAAGTCAGGATTTGATAAAAGATCACAGACAGGTTTTGCGACATTGTAAGTTAAGATTTCAACAAGTAACACCTGTGGAGTTTTGCTGTCTTGCAAATGTGTAGTCAAAAGTTGTGACAAAAGCAAGTTTATTACTGATTTCAGATAAATGATTTCATTTTCTGTCTCCCACACTGCACTGTGATAAGTAAATTTGATTTCATATGCTTCTTCGATGGATGAGACTTTCTTTGCTGAGAGGGAATCTAGAGCTGAAGCACTCTTCCTTCTCGGCTGAGTTTTGTATACAGACTTCGCTTGTTGAAAATTCCGTAGATGGTCTTTATAACAGAGCAGTAGTTCTCTGCACAAGTCATGGATATCTATTTCAGAAAACCGTACACACAGAAGTCTGAATGCTTCGTTGATGATTTCCTCTTTCTCTTCCAATAAATCTTGTCTGTTACTCACTGTGAGATACCACGGTCTGATAAAATCCTGAGAAATCAGAGTTGCTAATAAATGAACTTCTTCCTCCCATGATGAAGTATTCACTTTTTGAGAGCTGTCGCCTTGTACTCCACCGCCGCCGGATTCCTGGTTCGGATCATTTACAAATTCAATCAAGCTGGTATACCAAGGGTCGTTTTCATGAGATTTGAAAAGTACAAACAAGTCTTCTACAAATGTGAAGTTCGCTTCCGACGTTATCAGGTACTGGCATACTAAAGCACTGAGGGACAACGTTATGATATAGGTTACTAGCCATGTCCATAGACCAGTAAAAAGGGACACACCTCCAAGAATTACTGCTAAAATACACAGCTTCTGGACAGAAGAAAACCTTTTATGATGGTGATAAATGTCAGTGATTTTATCGAACACTGTTTCCATCGTATCATCTTCAAACAGATTGTTATGAAATCGATTTAAAAAATAAAATACATTTTTCGCCTTCTGTTACATCTATTTTGACAGCCATTTTTTAATCACGTGACCATCAAAGGGTTCAAACAAATATCGAACCCGTTCGTGAAATAAAATTAATGACTCCTAAAGTTAATGTCAAGGTATCATATGCACAGGGTTATAAAATATAGTTTTTAAACTCATATATTTTATAAGTTTGTGATTTGTGTGAGTTAATTTTTTTCTTTGAAAGTTTTCAAAAAACGTGAGGCAAACGTAAAATTGGTCCTAATCGCATTACGAACCCGAAGAACAACGAAGGACGAAGCTTACAGTTACATTCATGTAATATTAATTAATGAATATTTTTTTGTGAATTATGATTGTTTATACATTGTAATCCTACAGCAATTTAGATACCTTCAACAAGATGCCAGTGTGACTCGGAAGTTTCCTGTGGTATTTTAAAAATTAACTCCAAATTCTTCAACAGCCCCCCCCCCTTCTCTAATTCATTTCAAATCATTACAAAATGAACACAGTAGGTCTACATGTGTTTTTAGTAATAACATATGTACAGAATACTTATGAATCATAGGTATGGAGTCCTACTAAATCGTGAAGAACTAAGGTTTATTTTGTATGATATAAGAGTACGTACAGTATTTATAAATACGATTTGTTACAATTAAATGTTATCCAGGTGGTGAGATTTGGAACCAGAATTAGATAGGTTATATAGGGTTTTTGTTGCAAAATAAAGGTGCTAATTGCTATATGAGTTAGACTAATTGATATAGGGTGCGATGTTTTGTCGTGTTCATTATCCAGGTGTTTACAATTGGAACCAGAATTATATAGGTTTTATTGGGTTTTGTTGAGTAATAGTCTTATTGATATAGCACGTGATGTTAACGGATTTAACAGTAATGAATTAATGTGCCACAACTGTCTTTTTACGTATTTGTAACATTGCCTATTGTGTTATGTTTTGTAAATTCATTGACATATTGCTGCTATATGTATATGTATGCATGTCTGTATGTATACAATTTTTTTTTTTTTAAGCTGTTAGTTTTACATTCGCCTCTAGAACAGGTATGACGTAGTCATAGTGTGCGCTATAAAATGATCCAATATGTCTAATCTTGCACTAGCACCATATTATTCTGTAATAAAAACCTATATTCTGGTCCCAATCATTAGGAAAATAAAATCATATAAACATCACATTATACAAAATAAACCCATAGTTCTTAATTTAGTAGATCTGATACAGTAAAACTCTGATATAGCGAATTTCTACGGACACTCTATAAAAATTCGCTATAAGCGTAATTCGCTATACGTTTATAGCGAATTCATAATTCAAATATAACGAATTCTACATGTATATCAGTTGTATCACTGCAGCAATCGATATATTTGCTTTTGTATAGTCTCCAAGAGAAAGTAAGACTGTATATTTTCGAGAAATATTTTATACAAGAAATGTACACACTGATTTATACATGATAATTTATCTTGAATTATTAAGCCACGCAAGAACATGTCGAAAGAAAAATGTCAACAAAATTATGTGTAATACATGCAAAACAGTCTATTGCAGTTGTCATTTACTTGTTGCTTTACACAAATAAAGGAGTGTACGATGAAATAAATGCAATTAAACTTCAAATTTAATTAACGAGAATAGTAAACAATATCTTCACTTATGTGTAGTTATTGTTTTGCGTTAACAACCTCTTTTGAAAAAATACAAACAGAAATTTTGTAATAAGTGTGGATCTTTATGGCAATGGAGAGGAATTTTAAAAAATCACAAGGAGTTTAAAATGAAGGGAAAAAAACAAATAAAAAACAAATTCGTTATAAAACTTGATTTATCCGTTCATTTTTAATTCAAGGGGAATAGGAATTTACTTCGTTATATCCGTAAATTCGCTATATCCGTGTTCGTTATAGATGCAGATTTTCATATAAAATATATAAAGAATTTGCCGGGGAAATCGATTTCACTTCGCTATAGCCGTAATTTCGCTATATCCGTGTTCACTATATTCGAGTTTTACTGTATTAACATCACATTATACAAAATAAACCTATAGTTCTTAATTTGGTATACCTGATATAAACATCACATACAAAATAAACCCATAGTTCTTAATTTAATTAGTAGACCTGATATAAACATCACATTATACAAAATAAACCTATAGTTCTTAATTTGGTAGACGTGATATAAACATGTATACCTACAGTTGGATCGAGGCCATAAGTGGATTGATTACTAACAATATTACGATAAGGATCTTCATGTATTACTAATGTTGTTACATTAAAATCTATTACTAATGTTATTACAATAAAGATCTATTACTATTGATATTACAATAAGGATCTATTACTAATGTTATTACAATAAAGATCTATTATTAAATTACAATAAGGATCTATTACTAATGTTATTACAATAAGGATTTATTACTAATGTTATTACAATAAAGATCTATTACTAATGTTATTACAATAAGGATCTATTACTATTGATATTACAATAAGGATCTATTACTAATGTTATTACAATAAGGATCTATTACTATTGATATTACAATAAGGATTTATTACTAATGTTATTACAGTAAGGATCTATTACTAATGTTATTACAATAAGGATTTATTACTAATGTTATTACAATAAGGATCTATTACTAATGTTATTACAATAAGGATCTATTACTAATGTTATTACAATAAAGATTTATTACTAATGTTATTACAATAAGGATCTATTACTAATGTTATTACAATAAGGATCTATTACTATTGATATTACAATAAGGATTTATTACTAATGTTATTACAATAAGGATCTATTACTAATGTTATTACAATAAAGATCTATTACTAATGTTATTACAATAAGGATCTATTACTAATGTTATTACAATAAGGATTTATTACTAATGTTATTACAATAAGGATCTATTACTAATGTTATTACAATAAGGATCTATTACTAATGTTATTACAATAAGGATTTATTACTAATGTTATTACAATAAGGATCTATTACTAATGTTATTACAATAAAGATTTATTACTAATGTTATTACAATAAGGATCTATTACTAATGTTATTACAATAAGGATCTATTACTAATGTTATTACAATAAGGATTTATTACTAATGTTATTACAATAAGGATCTATTACTAATGTTATTACAATAAGGATCTATTACTAATGTTATTACAATAAGGATCTATTACTAATGTTATTACAATAAGGATCTATTACTAATGTTATTACAATAAAGATTTATTACTAATGTTATTACAATAAGGATCTATTACTAATGTTATTACAATAAGGATCTATAACTATTGATATTACAATAAAGATCTATTACTAATGTTATTACAATAAGGATTTATTATTAGTGATATTACAATAAGGATCTATTACTAATGTTATTACAATAAGGATCTTTTAATAATGTTATTACAATAAGGATTTATTACTAATGTCATTACAATAAAGATCTATTACTATTGATATTACAATAAGGATATATTATTCGTGATATTACAATAAGGATCTATTACTAATGTTTTTACAATAAGGATCTATTAATATTGTTATTACATTAAGGATTTATTAATAATGTTATTACAGTAAGGATCTATTACTAATGTTATTACAATAAGGATTTATTAGTGATATTACAATAAGGATCTATTACTATTGATATTACAATAAGGATCTTTTATTAAATTACAATAAGGATCTATTACTAATGGTATTACAATAAAGATATATTACTAATGTTATTAAAATAAGGATTTATTACTAATGTCATTACAATAAGGATTTATTACAATTGATATTACAATTAGGATTTATTATTAGTGATATTACAATAAAGATCTATTACTAAAGTTATTACAATAAGGATCTATTATTAGTGATATTACAATAAGGATATATTATTAGTGATATTATAATAAGGAAATAAGGATTTATTATTAGTGATATTACAATAAGGATCTATTATTAGTGATATTACAATAAGGATTTATTATTAGTGATGTTACAATACTTAGGTCCAATATTGCTGCCATACTTGCTGAGAAACATTGTCAGAGGTACCTGAGAGGATTCACAGACTGTGTCAATGAATTCCCAGAAACCTGGCATCTGGATTGTGAAAATCAGAGACTGAAACTTCAAAGATGTCTGCAGTCAAAGTAAATAGCTATTGTCAGTACTCATAAAAATGTCTGCAGTCAAAGTAAATAGCTATTGTCAGTACACATAAAAATGTCTGCAGTCAAAGTAAATATCTATTGTCAATACTCGCAAAAATGTTCCATCTGCTTTTGTATGTTTCTGTTAAACACAGGTACCCCCAGTATTTTGTGGTTCTGGACACCGTTTTGCTGATGGTGTGTACACTACTACACTGTGTAATAATGTTGTTTGACTGTCCGCACGATTTAATCTCTGGTGGCCAGGTAGCATAGTTGTTAGGGTTCCCAGCTATGCTTCATTGTTGGAGCACCGAGTATATTAAGCTTCATTGGTAGAGTATCTGACTAATCTCGAGCTCGAGATTCAAGAAGCCCCAGTCTTCAGCTCTTAGGAACTGGTAGGTGAGAGGCTTGGCAGGGGATAAAAATCCTGGGTTGTTTTTTTTGGGTTTTTTTTTGGCAAATGCCTTTATGGAGGGAGGAATATGGCTGTCAGTGAGGTTCAACCACCATTGGCCTCATTGATAACTCGGTTAGTAGATTCAGAGGGTGAAAGTTTGTATTTCTTTCTGGTCCTTTGCATCTTCTTCCTGTTACAATAGAAAAGTTTATTACTGATATACCACACACACACCCCCCCCCCCCTTCCCGCTCTCTCATGCAACTAAGGTATGATGTTACACTGGAAGCAGATTCATCTGTCAATAAGTGGATTGGTTTATGTACTTAACCTTTTCATCATCGTCACAAACCACAGGTTATTGTTTCATTCTATTTCAGATCTGTGAAATAAAATGAAACAATAACCTGTGGTTTGCGACGATGCCTTTTCATTTGTCAACACGCTTCACACAGATTTATAATGAGATGAGGATGATTCCTATCAATTTTGGGGTTAAAAGATTCAAGGTCATGCAAACTGGACAATGATGTAGGAAAAAGAATTCCGGGTTGTAATTTAACTACCTTTCCACCTGGTCATAATTTTATATCCATGTGTAGAATCGCCATATGGAATGATGATCCCTGTCAATCTTCAGGGTCAAAAGTGTCAAGCTCAGATAAAATATTGATATTTAATTAACAGAGAACTAATTTGGTAATGATTTCCATTTGCAGTGAGGCTGTTGTGAAAATTAAAGAGAAATGTGCACCAGAGTTTTCAATTTATGAGGACTGCATCTCTAAAAATCCTCAGGAAATGGCGAAATGTTTGTCCGAGTTTCAGAGCTTTATAAGCTGTGCTGACAAAGTCGCAGATAAAACATGATAACAGAAGACTCATCCTCTACAGGCACCTACCAGTATTGTGTTACTATGACAACCTACTGGTATTGTGTTACTATGGCAACCTACCAATATTGTGTTACTATAGCAACCTACCAATATTGTGTTATTATGGCAATGTTTTATTCACAGAAGGATAGACACCTAAAGTTTTCTGTGACTCATTGCTCTTAGAAGAAGCAGTTATCATGTATTGTGAGCACTCTATTATACTAACAGTATGTTCATGTCAAAATAAAGATTTCTGGACTTTATTTTTATGTTTTTGACAAAGGAAAAGATAGTAAACAATTATAACCAGAAGTGAGCTTTTCTGATCAAAGTTTGTCTGTCTTTTGTAAACTATTCATAAGTGAGCTTTTCTGATCAAAGTTTGTCTATCTTTTGTAAACTATTCACAATTTTTGCTTCTTGAGAACCACATGGGAACATTTTGTGAAATTGATATGCAAGTATCCCAATATACTGAACATTCATTTTTATTCAAATCATGATCCCAAATAACATTTTTAAAAATTCTTATGTGGGAATTATTAGTGGTCAGTTAAGCATTTGTTCTAAATTAGAGTAATGCTTTTTATTCATGGTATAGATGTCTATTGTTTTTGGAATAATCACGGCAAGGGTTTGTTTTTACCCTACATACTGTGTAACATTTGTCTTTGATAACAAGATCCTCATCAAATACCATTTTTCGAATAACTTTTTATCACTTCACTGGATTGAGCATGCAAATTTCACTGATTGGCCATACATTAACAATAACAGTGAGTTTGGATGACCACGCTATGTCATTTATTGGCATTTAATGTGATTGGCCACCGAGAACAAAAGTAAGACGTGTTTCATTGAAATCTACAGAAGCCTTGCCCAAAAACTTGCACGCTCGATCAAGCAGTGACCCACTGTTTTTGAAACAATAGTAAAACCAAGCTGAAATCACCCCACTTTTAATGAAATGCATTGTAACAAGACCTTCTGTTTTCATGTCCAAAATTTTGTCAAGACTTCACTTGCTTTTTAGCTCACCTGAGCCGAAGGCTCAAGTGAGCTTTTCTGATCAAAATTTGTCCGTTGTCTGTCGTCGTAAACTTTTCACATTTTCATCTTCTTCTCAAGAACCACTGGGTGTATTTCAACCAAAGTTGGCCAAAAGCATCCTTGGGTAAAGGGCTTTCAAGTTTGTTCAAATAAAGGGCCATGCCCCTTCAAAGGGGAGATAATCACAAAAATAGGGTGGGTCATTTAAAAATCTTCTTCTCAAGAACCACTGGGCCAGAGGTGCTGAAATTTTCATGAAAGCTTCCTGAAATAGTGCAGATTCAAGTTTGTTCAAGTCATGGCCCCCGGGGGTAGGTTGGGGCCACAATAGGGATCAAAGTTTTGCATAGAAATATATAGGAAAAATCTTCTCAAGAACCAATGAGTCAGAAGAGCTGAAATTTATATGAAAGCTTTCTGACATAGTGCAGATTCAAGTTTGTTCAAATCATGGCCCCTGGGGGTAGGTTGGGGCCACAATAGGGGATCAAAGTTTTACATGAGAATAAATAGAGAAAATCTTTCAAAATCATCTCAAAAACCAATGAGCCAGAAGAACTGAGATTTACATGAAAGCTTCTTGACATGGTGCAGATTCAAGTTTGTAAAAATCATGGCCTCCAGGAGTAGGTTGGGGCCACAATATGGACTAAGGTTTTACATGCAAATATATATGGAAAGTCTTCAGATATGGGCCAAGGTAACTCAGGTGAGCGATGTGGCCCTTGGGCCTCTTGTTAATTAAAGGGGCATAGACACAATTTGGGCTGAAAATTTTCAAATTTTATATTTCCCAATTTTATTGTTTATAATGCTTAATTAAAGTATTTCTATTAAATGGTCAACCAAAATTTGAATATCAGTTGTTGAGTTACAAGCAAGATACAGCACTTGCAATTCTTTGAAATGTAAACAAGGCTCATGCCATGCTTTTGTTTACATATAGATGACTTAATAGAAAATAGCATGTTTAAAACAAAATGAGATGTGTCAAACACTAGAAACTATTTGATTGTATTCAAAATTAACTTGTAAATTGAAAAAAATCTGCTTCAAACGAACTTTTACTTGTATATTTAACCTATATGAACATAAACATGGCACGAGCCTTGTTTACATAGTTCAAGGAACCTTGACTACTGATATTCAAATTTTTGCTAACCATTAGAAATACCTTAGTTAAGCATTCTAAACATTAAAAATAGAAAAATAAAATTTTAAAATTTTCGACTCAAATCGTGTCCATGTACTTTTAAAGTCCCTCAAATGAATTTTAGAGACGGCTTGTTTCTGCTTAATTATTTCTTTCTTGCACCTTAAAATGCATGTAGCTGTTCTACATAACTGGTTGATAAAAGTATTTAATATTCAACGATATGATGGTTCAGTGTATCTAGTTGTGCATTTTGAAGGGGATCAAATGGGGGTGGAATCTTAATTCTCTTTTTCAACATATGTAACACAAGAATTATCGTTGATAGTCATAGAAAATTCAGCAATTATAAGGGGATGATGACAACAACTTGTATCAAGGTCAACTAACTCCAACAGGTCATGTAAATCAGGATTGATGGAGACATGAAATCTTCAACAATGATGATTGGATGATGCAATGGGTATCAAGGTCAAGCGACATCAATGACCTTGACCATAAAAACTTGTATAACTTCAGTGCCTTAACTGATAGAGACACAAGATCTTTGATGATGATTGGATAAACTATATCTAGGTCAAGTTACATGTACTCCAATGACCTTAAACTGTGACCTTTCCTATACTTTACTTTTTAACCAAGTGATATTAAATATATTTCAACCTTTTCCTCCAAATCCTTTCACTATCAATGTGTGAAAATGTTTCATAATTATAATAATTTTAGCTTGCAGTCAGTTTTTTATTTGTTTTTCTTCATTTTTCTTGTGTAACAGTTAACACAATTGGTACACATGATAAAAAGAAAACTTAAATATAGCCATTGCTGTTTTTAGAAGACTAGATACGGTAATTCCCATGATAAAAAGATAACTTATATATAGCCATTGCTGTGTTTGGGAGACCAAATAATTCCCGTTGTTAGAATCAACATTGAATCTCACGGACTATAAAATGCAGATTTAAGTTCAACTTCCAATGACCATGCCAGAGAGGATAAATGTGTGTATGACCTAGATTCAAATTTAATGATGAACAAAATCTATGAAGACTTTTGTTAATTCTAAAACCATTTCATGTAAATCCTTCAATCATCTGTAAAATTCTATGACTAATTAACTATCTTGCAGAATCCACAGCAACAGGAATTTGAAAATGGTACAAACCGTAAAATGCCCGTCACAAGCCTGTGTAGGGTGTTCTAGAACTTTTCTGTAGGTAGTATCAGCCATCAAGCTGTTGTTTGCATCGTATGAATTAAAGGTCCTAGCTTAAAATCCGAGAGGAGATACATAAACAACGAGCTCTGCATGTAAAATATTTTCCTAAAATTGACTAAGTTCAACAACCAGTAATATTTTCAAACATTGAAGAAAATGGTCAAGAATCAAAATCAATGCAATATGCTCATCTTCTAGTTGTTTACAAAGGCCCTAGCTTTAAACTGGGAGAGGAGTTAAATGGACAAACCATGTACTCAATTTGTAATATCTCCTCAAAACTGACTAAGTTCAACAAACTGTAATTTTTGTGAAAACTGAAGAAAATCAAAATCCTTGCCACATGCACATTATCAATACCCATATAAAACTCAGTATAATAATAAGGTCCTCATTTGAAAACTGGATGGATTTAGCTAGATAAATTATGTACTCTCCATATAACATTAAATTTCAAATAAAGGGACAAAACTCCTGCAAGGAATGATAAGAAATTAAGGATGTACAGACATTACTGTAACTTTTATACATCCCAATAACTACCCTGTACACTATTCCTTTTTGTAAATGAAATGCAAATGTTGGATTTCTTCTTTTTTATTAATTTTGAACATGATTCTATATTCATTTACACATGTGGATGAACTCATCATGATTTTAATATTACTTTTCATTCAATCAAGAAATCAAAATGCACATAAAACCACAACTCTTAAAACACAAATAAAAAAATCATAGCTGCTAAAACAATATGTAACACAATGACTTCAATATGGTCTGCCTGGGGTGTAATATTTGTAAGTCACATTAACATATCCGGGTTGAACCCCCTGCTCTGGGGGGTGCTGCATCATGCCCAGTGAGGGCTGAGGTTGGGGGACGATGGCGGTACTGGGATGTGGCATCATATTTGGCCCAGAGTTTCTGTGGGGCACAGACATTATAGGGTAGGGCAGACTGACTGGAGGGTTGCCCAAACGACTATCCTGGAACATCACCGTCTGTTGTACCGACATATCCTGGGCATTGCCTGTGTTTAAACGGTCATCACTGACAAATGAGGTAGACATCCTGGTCTGTGGCAAGGAGGTGCTCTGACCGCTGTAATTTGCTGGGTTCCCCCATACTGGGGGACCTTTGCTGTCATTTTTCATGGGAAGTGCAGCTGAATTCTGTTGATAATCACCCCCTAAAAATAAAACAACCTTCTGTACTAATTTATGTACTTAGGAATCTTACATTCAATGTAAAGTTTTAACTAGATCTAGAAAGATTTTGAAAAATCAATATATATTGCCTTTCTTATGTTGTTTATAAATAACATACCTGTCCTGGAGTTGGGGTGTACAGTAGAGCTACGTCCCCTTTGAGACCAGGTTGATTGTGTATTGCTGCCCGGATAGTTGCCACCGGTCTGCCCTTTGTCACCAGAGGAGCCACCGTGATTACTGTTGTTTCGGTCTGCAATCACTGCCTTCCCATACCCAGCATTCCTCCAGAGGTCATCAGTGGACCGACCCTTTGGCGTGCTTTTCTTTCTGTCTCCTTTACTTTTATCCAAGTCTTCATGTGCCTTATACATGTCTTTTTTGTTGGAGGATTTGTAGTCGACGAAGTCCCTTTTGTTGTGAGGTCTACCTCTGTCCTGACTGCGACCTGAATCTTGTCCTTTTCCAAAGTTATGGCTGTTATTAGAATTTCCGTAGCCGTGGCTGGTGTTCGACTCGTGACCTTTCCCGTAGCCAGTAGATCTGCTCTCACTTCTATTGTCATTACGTGGTCGATCATAACTGGCGTGGTTTTTTGCTGATGGTGTGATTCGCATGTCTCTATTATTAGTAGCACTGTAATGTCTATCATAGTCTCTGTTATAGTCACCTTTACCGCGTTCGTACCCGCCCGGACTCAGGGTATTCCTGTTCCGGTCGTACTGATCATTTTCAAACTTTCGGTACACTGTCACAGTTCTTTCTCCCGCGAATTTATTGTACCTCTCGCGTTCATCGTAGTCGCCCTGGTCTTTAGTGTATGGCATGTCCCTACGCCCCAGATATACCTCCCTATGATCTTCAGAGCGCTCAAAGTTTCGTCTCGTATGGTCAGGAGCTTGGTAATTATCATATACTTTATCCGCACTGCAACAAAACAAGAGCCAGCAATTAACAAAATTTCATACAGCGGATAAAAATCTACATCAATGTGACATGAATTAGGTGAGGGAACAGTTATGTTGAACAACATACTGAGAGCTGTATCTGTTATCGGACATGCCCTGTCGCTTAACTGGTGCAGGATAGTCATCATGGTGACTTCTTGATTCATATGATCTCTTCAGGGCCTCCCTCTTAATCCTCTCATGCTCTTCCTTTTCAAGTCTAACATGATACCAAGAAAAATGCATACCACTATTACAAATTATAATGATGATTCAATTCATAAACAATAGTAGGAAATCAAATTCTGCAAAATGCTCAAAAAATGTTCCCAAGAGGATAGTTCAATTTAATTCATCTGTTAACTGACCTGAGTTCTTCCTTGACCTTGTTTTCTTTGAGGCGTATTTCCTCGTTCTCTCTTTCCAGCTGTTTGACACGCTCCGCTAACTCCCGCTTCTCTTTTTCCTGGGCTTCCTTTTCTTTCTCCAGTCTCAGTCGCTCCTGACGTTCATTTTCCAACTTTTCCCTGTCCCTCCGTTCTCGCTCCTTCATTTCCTGTTCTAGCCGTTCTCGCTCTCGCCTTTCTTGTTCCAGACGCTCCCTCTCACGGCGTTCCTGCTCCTGACGCTCCCGCTGCTCTCTCTCCTTTCTCTCTCTCTCCAACTGTTCTTGTCTTTCTTTTTCTCGTTTCTCTCTTTCTCTCCTTTCCCTTTCATGACGTTCTTTTTCTTTCCTGTTTAAAGTAAAGTGAGAGGTATTTGTGAAACATTGCACAGGTTGGATTAGCAACTCCTGTAACTGGTAGCTCAGTGGTAGAGCATTTGCTTTGTAACCGAAAGATTGCAAGTTCGAGCCCTGCTTGTGCCATGACCACATCAAACCCAAAATGTAACTAGTTCTAATTGTAACGGGGACCGTTACATATGTTCCCCAAACCTCCCCCAATTAAAAAGTGATGTCCTTGTGAATCTATAGCAAAAAATCATTTTATTTTAGCCTTTAATTACATGTAGTTCGTTCAATATGGTCATTTCAGTACCAAGAAATGAAAGAAAGCGTTGCACGTGCATACACGCGCACGCGTGTATGATTCCGAATTTTTGTTGATGTCGTTCAACAGGCATTTGTATCATATACCCACAGTATGAATTTCATAACGTTTCCACCAAATATAAGGAAGTTATAGCGATTTTAAAATCGTCCAATCAGAAATCAGCACACGTGCATGCACGTGCTGAGCAGTAATTCTAACCACAGCAATTTGTAAGGAGTACCAAGATACATCTAAACCCCTAATATGAATAGAATTTAATGAAAAACAAAAACGTTGTCGTCCTTTAAAAATTGAACATTTAAATAACGTTGCACGCGCATGTGCGTTGCCATTTTTTGTTACACCAACATATAGATACACATATTGTCTACATATTCTGTGAATATCATCTCATTCGCTTCATAAATAAGATAGTTACAAACGTTTTAGCATTATCCAATCAAAATGAAGCGCACGTGCATGCGCGTGCAAATTGGTAATTTTGACCATGTAAATCAGTTAAGGGTCTCAATATCTACCTATGATATGAATTTCAAGCCATTTCAATGAACAACAAAAAAGTTAGACTGATTCCAAAGTTAGCGTACAAATTTTATAATGCGCGTGCACGCGCATACGTGCGCGTGCTGGCAAAATAACTATTATTTTTCATATGTACAAATGATATACTATCATCCTATTTAGGTTTTATATCGCTTCCTTCAATATTCTGATTTTCCATTTTTTGTACCAAAATTGCAATGCACATGCGCGCGCGTGCATGCACGTGCAAACAAAATGACTATCACTATGCACATCTACAAACGCTATACTATCATCCTGGAAAGTTTCATATCGATCCCTTTTGTAGTTTCTGAGAACACTACCGGACAAAAAAGTACCGGAGAAAAAGAATAATAATAATAACTAGAAACTCATTACTAGTAATGAGTAGGTCTTCCGTTAGACCACTTCTGGTAAAGAGCTTTCTGTTCCTACGAAAACCATTTAAATATATCAGAAAATAAGCCTTAACAATGAATGAGAAATGTATTATCGAACCTTTTGCTCATTTCTCGTAACTTCCGGTGATTACCGGAAGTACTTTTATTATGCGTTTTCCTATAAATGACAGCGACTCTTTACTGTCTATATTCCCTGAAAATTTCACGTCTCTATCTGAAAGAGTTCTCAACAAAAAGAAGTAGACTAAAGAAAGAAAAAGTAGTAGGTTACTACCGACCGGAAGTCAATCTTGAAAAACAAAATTATCAAAACTTTAGAAGTTGATACTTTTACTATGACATGTGAAAATCATATGAAAGACTTCAAATATAAGCGAGATTTATGGGGACAAAGAGATAAAAAGTAAAAAGGTATTTTATCAAGAAACCGGAAGTAGTTGTTTTGACTACCAACGGAGTCAATATTCTTTTGACACTTTCAAAGAGACTTAATAAACTAGTATAGGTTTCAATTTAAAAGAAAAAGTTTGAAATTTGCGATTCTTTCCATCACTTCCGGTGACGACAGGAAGTGACGGTCGACATGTTCAACCCTCTACTGCACGACTGCAAACGGAGATTTATAATTCCTGAATAATTGATGAACCTATATTTTACCTTTTCCAAGAAAAATGCTGGACAAAATTCCTTTTGAAAACAGAAAATAGCCCATATTTTCCGACCGGAAGTGAATTTTGTAAAAGCAAAAATAGTTATAGGAAGGTCCTTTCATAAGACATTATTCCTGAAAATTTCAAGAAAATCTATCCACCATCTCTGAGAAATCACTCGAAGAAATCGGAAAATCGACATTTTTCAAATACTTCCGGTATAGACCGGAAGTGACGGACGAAAAAATTGAATGTATGTGTACAATGGACTAATGTTAGTTGATCAACTCTACAAATTTCAAGCGTCTATCTATATTCATTATTGAGAAACTGAAAAAACAAGGTTTGAATATGTCCACCCCATATCTCACGACCGGAAGTGAATTTTACAAAAATATTTAAATTTACACTAGACATTTATAATGTCTATAACATATGTAAAATTCAAATCATTAACTTGTTTTATGACCGAGATTTATGGCACTGAAAAATGAGAGAATGAATAGTTTTTCTTTCATATAACCGGAAGTTGGAGATTCAATTTCCGGTGGGGTCAATAGTTTTTGAGAATTAGAACGAGACCTAATAAACCGATATAGGTTTCAATTTGAAAGAAAAAAGTTTGAAATTTATGATTTATTAATCACTTCCGGTGACGACCGGAAGTGACGGCCGACATTCTTACCCCCCTACTGCACGCCTACAAAGTGAGATCTATTAACTCTGAAATTTTGGTGACTCTATCTTTTACCGTTTCTGAGAAAAACGATTGACAACGAAAACAGCTCATAAGCCGTATTTGCCGACCGGAAGTGAATTTTACAAAAATATTTGACGTTACTCTAGACATTTATAGTGACTATAATATATGTAAAACTCAACTCATTAACTAGTTTCATGACCGAGATTTATGGCACTGAAAAATGAGAGAATGAATAGTCTTTCTTTGATATAACCGGAAGTTGGAGATTCAACTTCCGGTGGGGTCAACATTTTTTGAGAATGAGAACGACATATAGTAAACCAAAGTAGGTTTCAATTTGAAAGAAAAAAGTTTGAAATTGATGATTTATTTGATCACTTCCGGTGACGACCGGAAGTGACGGCGACAAAAAATATTACGTGCATGCACCATAGAGAAAATAGATCTATCATCCCTGAAAGTTTCATTCGATTATCTTTAGTGGTTTTCAAGTTTACCCCCGGACAAAGTTTCTTTCAAAAACCGGAAAATCGGACGTATCTGACGAACGGAAGTGAATTTTGAAAAAATGAAAAAAATGCCTCGAGGTACCATCGTTCCCTATAACCTGTGAAAGTTTCAGGAAAATCCATCCAACGGTCTCGGAGACGAAAGGGAAAAAAAAAAAAAAAAAAAAATAATAATAATAAACAGTAGAATCACTAGAAGGTCTTCCGTTGGAAACGGAAGACCTTAATAACTAGACACGATCTCGTTGCGAGCAACGAGTAGGTCTTCCGTCCGATTTGTTGATGCACTCGGAGTTAAAAAAAAAAAAAAAGACAAATGAGTCCCAATTTAGTTTCCGACTTTAAGACACTTTAGATATAATCAATTTTTCATATCATAAGCTTCTGAAGCAAAGTTGCGGTGAAATTCGTTTGAAATTCGACTCTCCAGGCGAGCCATAAGGCCCGCGGGCCTATTTCTTGATGTCATTTGTTAGCCCTCTATAGACTCAACAACTTTAGTTCTATATGTCTTTACAAAATATTTACCTGTAAAAAGTTATTGAGATCGACCGATATCGACAAAAAATCGACTCTACAGGCGAGCCATTAGGACCATAGGCCTATTTCTTGATATCAATCGATAGATCTCGATAAACTGAAGAACTTTTGTTCAATATGTCCTTACAAAATATTTACCAGTTACAAGTTTTTGAAATCGACTGATATCGACAAAAATCGACTCTACAGGCGAGCCATGAGGCCCACAGACCCATTTTTTGATATTGATCGATAGGTTATGACACATTGAACAACTTTTGTTCAATAATGCTTTTCAAAAAATATGTCGTTTTAAAGATATGAGGCGTCAAATATTTACGATTTTGGCCCTTAAAATCTCTAATTACGTAACATATGACCTACTTTTTGATTTGATAAGATCAAGCTCGTTGAGATGAACATTTCCGCTTCTACAACTTATTATAAAATATTAATAGTTTCTGAGATATTCTCAAAAACATTTGGAGCCTTCTGAACCCCTAATTTAAAGGGCCAGCCCGTTTTGCTTGATATCGTAAGAAAGGCCTTGTCATTTTGAACATTTTTTGCTCAACAAGTATTTAGAAATTCTTTACCGTTCTCGAGTTATCTCTACAAGAAATATTTAGGGGCCAAACTGTAGCTCCCTAACGGGGCCACATAGGGAAAAAACGAAATGTACATATTGTTTAGATTATCATTCTGAACAACTTTTGTTCAATAATGCTTTTCAAAATATTTGTCGTTTTCAAGATATGAGGCGTCAATTATTTATGATTTTGGCCCTTAAAATCCCTTATTACGTAACATATGACCTACTTTTTGATTTGATAAGAACAAGCTCGTTGAGATGAACATTCCCGCTTCAATGACTTATTACAAAATATTAATAGTTTCTGAGATATTCTCATAAACCTTTGGACCCTTCTGGGCCCCTAATTTAAAGGGTCAGCCCCTTTTGCTTGATATCGTAAGAAAGGTCATGACATTTCAAACATTTTTTGTTCAACAAGTATTTAGAAATTCTTTACCGTTCTCGAGTTATCTCTACAAGAAATATTTAGGGGCCAAACTGTAGCTCCCTAACGGGGCCACATAGGGAAAAAACGAAATGTACATATTGTTTAGATTATCATTCTGAACAACTTTTGTTCAATAATGCTTTTCAAAATATTTGTCGTTTTCAAGATATGAGGCGTCAATTATTTATGATTTTGGCCCTTAAAATCCCTTATTACGTAACATATGACCTACTTTTTGATTTGATAAGAACAAGCTCGTTTAGATGAACATTCCCGCTTCAATGACTTATTACAAAATATTAATAGTTTCTGAGATATTCTCATAAACCTTTGGACCCTTCTGGGCCCCTAATTTAAAGGGTCAGCCCCTTTTGCTTGATATCGTAAGAAAGGTCATGACATTTCAAACATTTTTTGTTCAACAAGTATTTAGAAATTCTTTACCGTTCTCGAGTTATTTCTAGAAGTAATTTTTAGGGGCCAAACTGTAGCTCCCTAACGGGGCCACATAGGGTAAAAACGAAATATGCATATTGTTCAGATCATCACTCTGAACAACTTTTGTTCTTTATTGCTTTTCAAAATATTTGTCGTTTTCGAGATACAAGGGGTAAAAAATTTATGGTTTTGGCCCTTAAAATCCCTTATTACGTAACATATGACCTAAATTTTTATCTGAATAGATTTGGATTGTTGAGATGAACATTTTTTGTTCTTTGACTTATACCAAAATATTAACGATTTTTGAGATATTTGATCTAGACTTTGAGCCCTTCTAGATCCCTAATTGAAGGGGCTAGCCCCTAAATCTTGATATTTTCGAAAAGATCTCGTAAATGTGCACAACTTTTGTTCTACATGTCTTAACAAAATATTTGCAAGAAAAAAGATATTGGAGATCAAAGGTCAAAAATCGCCGAAATCGGCGAAAAATTTTGGCATCCATTTTTTCAGGTCCAGGCGAGCGTTTAGGCAAATCGCCTCCGGTAAAATCGAATCGCCCACAAATCTTCTAAAATGTTTACTCTATCTTGTGTAGAAATTTCAAGACTCTAACTTCAAAACTAACGGAGGAGATGTGTGGACAACAAGGCCCTTCAAAAAGTCACTAAAAGAGAGATAACTCCTGACCGGAAGTGACGTCAAGCACGAAATTTTGCAAGCAAAGTCTCGTCACCAAAAGACATCTTTCCTGAAAATTTCGTGAAAATCGATCGAGAAATGGCTGAGAAAAACGCGTGTACTACCAAGGAAAATAATAATAATAATAATAATAATAAAAATAATAATAATAATGAAGAAGAAGAACGCGAACAATAATAGTAAGGTCTTCCGCAGGAGACGGAAGACCTTAATAATAACTAGTTCTAATTGTAACGGGGACCGTTACATATGTTCCCCAAACCTCCCCCAATTAAAAGGTGATGTCCTTGTTAATCTATGGCAAAAAATCATTTTATTTTAGCCTTTAATTACATGTAGTACGTTCAATATGGTCATTTCAGTACCAAAAAATGAAAGAAAGCGTTGCACGCGCATGCGTGTATGATTCCGAATTTTTGCTGATGTCGTTCAACAGGCATTTGTATCATATACCCACAGTGTGAATTTCATAACGTTTCCACCAAATATAAGGAAGTTATAGCGATTTTAAAATCGTTCAATCAGAATTCAGCACACATGCATGCACGTGCTGAGCAGTAATTCTAACCACAGCAATTTGTAAGGAGTACCAAGATACATCTAAACCTCTAATATGAATAGAATTTGATGAAAAACAAAAACGTTATCGTCCTTTAAAAATTGAACATTTAAAAAACGTTGCACGCGCATGCGCGTGTGCGTTGGCATTTTTTGTTACACCAACATATAGATACACAT